>NC_088653.1:8025467-8059467 GCF_964019385.1 Sycon ciliatum | reverse complement strand
CCACCATCTTTCAGGCGTGGGCCCCCGGAAAACAACCACCTCGCCCTGGTGCGAAGCCAAGGCAAACCGACGCTACTGCGAAGACCGCGGCAGCTGAACCGGGTGACTAGTCATCTGACAGCACAGGAGTTGTCTGGAAAACCATCGCACAGCCGATGGGGCTACGAAAACTCACAGAGACACACACAGAAAGAAAGAAACACGGACTGACGCAAACATCTCAGCAATACTAGGAGCCAAAATTCAGACAAGAAAAACCACAAGAAGGAATGGCAGAACAGCAACATTGAACACGCCTACGGATACAGGGGCAGTCTATCCATGAGGACACCAGATAGCACACAAACAAATCGGTCACCAATACGCAAACAAAAATTAACATAGAAAAACCACAGGGCGCTACCCTGAATAACCACAGGCCTCTAACCTGAAAAAACCACAGGTCTCTAACCTGAAAAAACCCACAGGGATTGAACCTGAATATCACGCGTGAAACACATCCGCTCACGAAACACAAAAAAAACACCGTCCTGAACCCTACTGGGACGCACAAAGGCCAGCCAGCAAAACACGGAAACCGAACACCCGCAAGGCGAACCGATACAAATAAGCGCTGGATCCCACCAGCTCACCAGGCAGACCGTGGCTCACCATGATCGGACGCCCCCCTAGGTGAAATGAAGAGACCCACGTGCCAAAACACAAATACTAAACAACACACTCACAGAAATATTGCCACCCGGACCGTCAACGAGAATCTCAGAAGCATGTTACACCACTGGGCGTCAGCCATTCCACATGAGCGGGACAACCAGGCGGAGCACTAAAACGCTCGACACAAAACATGAATACATGTACTAGTAAAACGAAAAAGAAAGCACTTGTACTTGAAACTGGAAACGACGGAGTGCCACCACATCGAGTAAATCGATGGGGACATCTACCAAACTGAAACAAATCGGACGACACAGGATCGGAGCAGTCCGACGACACCGAAACGACGTGCACCAGTGCACAACACAGGGCGAGTAAGCAAACACGAGCAAAGCTACCCATGCTGACTACCATGATGACGTACCAAGCAACACGACGAGCATGCACGACAGCACGGACAACAAACTTTCAAGTCAGAAGGTGTGAAACACAGTGCACACGACCACTCGAACAGCCAGAGGCCGGAGGGCGACAATGTACACTGGTTCAAAACACCGCACACACAACGTGGGCCACAATCATGTACTAACAGGAGCGAGGCTCGAACGAGGTACTTGTACACAAGATAACAACACGGGACTTCAATGCCACGAAGCGAAACAATTATTTTGAAAATCCCAAATCGAAGACTAGTACCAGCAGAACTACGTACAAGGTACAAAACATTACGCAGGGGAGACAAAGCAGGCTCACCTGAGTAGGAGCTCCGACGTCAGGGTTGAGCAGATGGAGCAAAGCGGAGCCATGGCGAGGATGCGTGGAGAAGGCAAGATTTGAAGCCACGGCGAAAACGAAAACGATCTCAGGGTCGTGGGGAACGATGCCACTAGCTGGGCGCCAATTGTCGTCGGGGGTTTTTATTCCCTCGCACGATAGCCCTTCCGATTACTCTCTTATACATCACACGCACGCCACACTCAGAGGACAGATTATTTTCGTCTTACTCCAAGGAGAGTCTCAGGAAGAAGGCACCCAAAAACAACCAGAATGCGCACGATAAGCATGCAAGCATGCGCACAACAACAAGAACATGTACGATAATCTCCAACCGGCGCAGTCCGCACGCGGTCCGCACCAACGTGCCAAAAGGGGCACACACGTGCCAAAAGGGCAGGGACAACACTTGTATGCAAACCATGCGTATATGCACCACTGATATGCGCGACACGCGTACATCTACCACTGACTACCGGCGACAGTTTTACTATGCACCGTACATCGCGCATGCACTCTTGACGTACCCGATCCGCGCTTGCATAGAAGCCAGGCTTCTACGCGCGACAGGCTTATACACATTTAACCCGTTTGATTTTCAGGCTTCTATCCGCGATGTGCTTGTATGCAAACCCGGCTTTTATCCGCGACTTTACGGTATATGCGCTTTGAAACTATGAAAATTTGCGCATAATATTGTAGTGCTTAGACCAGTGTACAAACTATCGTAACTCCGCGAGACATAAACGCACAGCAACAATCAATCAACCGTTGGAAAGGTCTTGAGCTCATCTTTCCGGTGATAATAACATTCTTCACGATAGGATAAAGATTCACTGAGCGGTGACAAGATGAACACGGAAATCACGGCCCAGAGCGAACGGGAATTTTTGTTCATGACTTTTCAATTTTTTGGAGCGTACTAGGGGATTTCCCTTGGGCACATCTCATGCTTGATAGGCATCAAATGAAGCGCTGGGATCTCTGCTTCGCAGTTCAGTTTGAATCGTGAAACTCGGTTGAATTTGGCAAGAAGGCAAACAAGAACGTGAAATTGAGTTGTTGTGGCGTTCCGAGGGATGGTGGAGTAGTTTGGAGAGGAGGTGGAAGTGACTAAGTGTCTATGTATGGCACGTCGCATGCTTGATAGGCATCAAATGAAGCCCTGGGATCTCAGCTTCGCCAGGCAGTTTGAATTGTGAAAATCGGTTGAATTTTGGCAAGATGCCGACCAAGAACGTGAAATTGAGTTGTTGTGCAGTTTCGAGGCACGGTGGAGTGGTTTGGAGAGGAGGTGGAAGTGGCTCTTGTGTGTCTATGTCGCTGAGGGCTACCATGATGTATTCGCTTGGTCCTGATCTTTCCAACAAGCCCAGGATGATGAAATCCGCCAAGGTGGAGTGAAATGAGAATAAAATCCTTTCGGACCTGTGCGCGCAAACTTCACCAAGAAAGTCAGTGCGCTGGACAGCCGGCCTATTGGAGAAAAGGGGCCCAGCATGCAAAGGGTTAAGGCATGAGGGGGATAAACGGAGGCATGCAGATGGATATCCAACGCAGGTTCTCAGCACAGCAAATTTGCAATGACAATCGGTACCTGTATGTCAAGGCTATACTACATCGACTGGAATGGCAGCACTGCTCGGTCTGGTTGTGCTTGAGCAGCTGCGGCGACACTGCCGAATTCCTTCATGTGGAAACGAGGCAGCAAATCGGCAATGCAGTTAGACTGGCCAGCAACGTGAGCAGCAGTGATGGTGAATTTGAAGCGGGCACACACAAAGAACAGCTCCCTGAGCAGGGTCCTCACTGGCGGTGACATGAATGTGGCGGAGCGGATTCAATCTACCACAGCCTTGTTGTCACAGTGCATTGTGATACGAAGCTGGCACCATTCCTTGCCCCAGGTTCAGCAAGCTGTGACCAAACCGTAGTGCTCCTTCCACTCAATGTTGTGAGCGAGTTTCGCAGGCAACCAGGTCCCTTGAGGCCAGCGGCCGCTGTGGAATGCGCCCCAACCCCGTGTGCTGCTGGCATCAGTGAACAGCTCCAAGTCTGGAGATGGTGTCCAATCTGGGAAAAGCAATAATGACTTTCTGTTCCAATATTCCAGGAGCCTTAGCCACCATTGAATATCTTCCTGGCACTCGGTAGTCAGACTGATGCGGCAGTGAGGCTGCTGGTTGCGACTGTAAATAGACTACAGGCGCCGCACAACTATCCGGCCGGGTACGATGACTCCTGCAGCGAAGGAGAGTTTCCCCAGAAGAGATTCGAGTCCGCGCTGGCACATGGTGAGGTTGATGCTCGCTGGAGTCAACAGGCGCTTGATGTCAGCCTAATTGTCGTCAGGTGTCAGGCTTCCATCTTCTCACAATCCATGATGCTCATGAATGCCAAGATACGAGACGGGCCTTCCACCTTTGCAGGTGTGAGCGGGACTCCGAGGTATGACCACTCACGGAGGAGAATAGCTAGCTGCCGAGTCGTCACTGCTCGGCCCGCGGTCACGCATAATTAGTCGTCCAGGAAATGTGTGAAATTAGGAATAGAGAATTCGTGGTGCATTATCCATTCGATGGTGTTTGCCACGGCATCAAATACCGCCGGGCTAGAGCGGAGCCCAAGACAAGCAAGACACGGTCGTAGTAGTACTTCCCCTGCCACAGGACACCGAGGAGATGCCAATTAGGTATTTTTGCGAAAAGCGCTCTTCTCATCAAGTTTATAGAGGTAGACAGGAGACAGGGAGGACATAATGATGGCTTCATCATTGCTGATGTACTGCGAAGAGAAATGCTCGCCGGCCGTTAACGCTGGAGCCAGCAGGGCTGGACAGGTGGTGTATCAAGTGTAGCTTGCCATTCATTTTTGGAACGACGCCAATGCCAGAGCAGTACATAAATGGGAATGTGGGTGAGTCAAACGGGCCAGCCATGTAGCCAGCATTGCAGGAACCAGTGAGCTGTGTGCTGATGAGAGGTTAGACGAGTGCTGGTTAGTTATGCAGTTGCCGGTAAAGCCAATAATAAAGCCGCAGCGGAAGCTGTTAATAACATACGAAGCCAATGAACTGTCAGGGTGGCTACGGAGCAGTAGTTTGAAGCGAGAAACAGAGAGAGAGGTGTGTGACAAGTAGTACATGCACTTGTGAAATCAGTAGAACTTGAAGTGCAGGGAGAAATATTTACAATCACGGTAGAGTTACTGGCGCCTACCGCACTTGGAACCGACATACAGACATGGGCGTACTTGCACATGCCCAGACTGCAACGCCCAGCATTAAAGTTGCGGCAGATTGGTTGGTCATTAGACACCGTACGGACTCCGTTGAAGGATTGGTGGTTGCTACGTTGGGGACGAAAGGGACACTGGCTGCCTGCGGGATGTACGAGGCGGTGTAATGGGTAGCCGAGTGGTAGGCGCGGTGAAATCAACAATAATTACTTTTATTCTACTTTCAGGTACACACCTGAGATATAACTATTAGTGGAAGAAGAAGCGGCAAAATAACTGACTTTCTCTCCGGTGCATACCTGGAGGTTGAATAGCTTGTTATTATCAAAATCTCTCATCTTCCTCAAAACAGAAATGCGCAGCCGCTTTTATGCAGCAGACGCCGTACGCTTACATACGGAGGTACACTCAATATACATCAGGCAAAGCTCCGTATTAGTTCCGTACCACTTCCGTATTGGTCGGGCAGGGATACTACACCCTCCCTTCCTACAGATAATCACGCCCTCGTGAGTTTCAAAAAATTAGTGAAGAGTTATGAACACAGCGTCAACCGGAAGATGGCAAATTATATCGGAAATGATAACGTTTAGAGTAGACAGAAGAAATGAACTGATAACGAATCATAACATAGAAGTAAAAGCACACCAGGTTCACACGATCTCACGGGGTCAAAAGGGGAAAGAACTGTCCTCCAAATAGGACCTGAAAAACTACAGCACTCTTGCTGCACAACGCTGGCACAACCCGCCAGGAACATCGCAGTTCAAAAACCTAACTGAATACGCTATAACTATAAGGGGCGTTGTCACACACATTGTCCCACGTTAGCTGGGTAAGCCGTGGCTCACCATGATCAGACGCCTACCAAACTATACTGGATTCACACACTCGCATAAAGGAAGACTGAAGAGAACAGGGAGACTGAAGGAAGACAGGAAAGAAAATGCCATACCTGGAATCAGCGTTAGTAACCACGGCGGCGGCTGGAGCTATGGCGGAGGGCGAGCCAGGTTTTATCTTCATCTTGGTTGAGCCGGTCACTCAGAGCGGCTAGCTCGGCGTCAGACAAATGACCTGATTGACCTCCCTCCTCGTCTTGAATCGTGGTCTTCACATTGTCGATAGCATCGCTTTGCGCGACGTAAAGAGTGATGGTCTAGCCAGGAATAGTGTTGACGAAAATCTGCATCCCACCACGGAGGCGAAGTACCAAGTGAAGAGTGGGCTCCTGCTTCCGACTGCGTGCTTGCAAAAATCAAACGCTGCTTGTCTTGGGGAATACCCTCCTTGTCTTGGGCAGCAGCCTGCCTGTTGTCGTCCTCATCAGCTTCGCCATCACCACTGGTAGTATACATGTACATGTAGGTAGCGGGTCGCTTGGAATCGCCATCGGAGTCTCCAGTGGATGCCGTGCGGAGAGAAGGGTGATCCACGCTAGCACCCTGACTGTGCTGCAAGCTAATAAGCAGGGCCAGGCCCAGGAAGGCAAGAAACATGATTCTCATATTGATTCGTCGCAGGGAGCTGCAGCGGGTTGAGCCATGGGGGTCTGGGGTTGAATCACGTTGTTTTATTTAAAACTACACCGCTGCCACCAATGTAATGGGTAGCCGAGTGGTAGGCGCGGTGAAATCAACAAGAATTACTTTTATTCTACTTTCAGGTACACACCTGAGATATAACTATTAGTGGAAGAAGAAGCGGCAAAATAACTGACTTTCTCTCCGGTGCATACCTGGAGGTTGAATAGCTCGTTATTATCAAAATCTCTCATCTTCCTCAAAACAGAAATGCGCAGCCGCTTTTATGCAGCAGACGCCGTACGCTTACATACGGAGGTACACTCAATATACATCAGGCAAAGCTCCGTATTAGTTCCGTACCACTTCCGTATTGGTCGGGCAGGGATACTACAGCGGCATGACTCACATGTGGGTCTTGATCGGCTAGTCACTGGCATTTGCCACAGATTAATGTCGATGACGTCGAAGCGCTTGCCTGCCTGAGCAGCAATGGCAGAGTAAAACTGGTTGTAGTACTACAGCCAAGCCTCCAGATAGTATTGCCTGTTGGCAGCAACAATGGTAGCTTGGTATGAGAGCATCTCCTGTAGGCAGAGCAGGTTGGCAGAACACAGGACGCTCATAAAGAGAGTCCTTGCCTTCAGCCATGTCGGCAAGTCGTGGACGCGTCGACAAACTGGCTGGGCAGCGCCACCTTCCACCACTTCCAGAGACTTGCCGCCACTGCTGAACTGCAGCTGAAGCTGGCATGGAGCAGAATACGAGGTTGCCATGGTATCGAGCAGCAGCTGGGTGAAATGTACAAAGTCACCCTTTAATATTTTCTCTCGTAAAGTCTGGGGAACGGCGAGATTACCAGCGTTGGGAGACTCCGCCGGAGGTTGAGTTCCAGATCCAGGGGCAGTAATGGTGGCCAGCATTGGAGCGATGGCCTCCGACAAGGCGACGGTGATGGCGGAGTGTACTTCCTGACGCACAAACTGCCGCAAATCGTCATTCCTACTCTGGCCTGGGACTAGTGGACTCGGAGAGGCTGCCGCAACACTCTCCAGATGCTGCTCTTTCTCCTGCTCTTGCGCCCGCTGCAAGAATGCCGTGGCCGACGGGGCACAAAGTTCCCGTGCCGCCGAGCTCGACGTGTCCTCTATACTGATCAGCAAACAGGCAAGTAGCGGGGGCTTTGTTCTCGGCTTATTCAGCCCAAGGCCTTTCAGTTAGGGCCGCAAGTCCGACACGTTCATACGACGTGCTTCAGAGGTAGACATGTTTGTCATGCAGTAAATGGCTGCGAGGCAACTACAAAGAGTCTCGATAAAAAATTATATTCTTCAAGCAAATGAATTCCGGTGGCTGCTCGGTAACACTGCAAAGGAAAGCACAAGCCTAAGTAAGCACAGCAAGAGCTACCCAAGGTGATTTGGGCATGCATGCACAGCAGTTGAGTGCGCCTGTAAAGCCAGCTCAGTCACAGCACGAAATAGAGAGCAGCGCATCGGTTTTATCGCTAACTAGGGTTAGCCCAAAAGCTAATCCAACATTTAAAATTTTAAAAATGTTCCACTGATGATAGTCACGAAAAAACATTTGGGAATTTTTTTAATTTTAATAATTTTTTATACATGTACTTCCTCCGTATACAAAATCTCCGTGACTTTTTTTGAAGGCTGCGTATAGCTCTGGATTTGTTCCGTTTGACTCGGAATAACACTCCTGGCATTGTCTAACCTGTTTACAAGCTATAATATTATACAGAGAAAAAAGCAACTCAGACGAATGAGATTGAGTTTATTCAGAGTCTTCGTCGCTCCTGTCATTGTCACCTGACGACGCTGACTCCGCATCGCCAAAAGTCGCTGCTTCGCTCGCATTTCGTTCAGATTCTTTTCAGCTGCAATGATGATCCGACGCGGGACTTTGGCTAGCGTACTCTTCATTTCCAGAGCTGTGTACGAATCGGTGTCGACTATATTCAGTCGTTCCAACCCGCGACCTCCATTATGCCCTGAAACGAGTCGCTCAAGCACATCCACACGCTTCCCATTTTCTTGGCAGGAGAATCCTCCCAGCATTCTACAACGGCTTCGACGAGGTCCCTCTTAGGCCACAACGGAGACGTCTGACTGGAATGGAGAGAGGCGAAGAAAGCCAGGTCGTCTACATTCCAATCCGGAGTCTGCGCTGGTTGCACGACGACTGAAATATTTCATCTTTCCGTGCGAGCAGAACCGATTTATGTTCTCACGCTGCGTATGGGGCCGCGCACCGCAAGTACGAGGCTGGCCAGTTTCAGGCCAGCCAGTGCCGCGTGAGTCGTGACTCCGTGCTCCAGGCGCGAGCTCCACTTCGTCACGGTGTCAGTTTCGAGCAAGTAAGTGTTAGTGGTTTTGTTATTTGACTCGTGAGTTCCTGTCGGCAACGTCCTCACACCCATGGCTTCGGTGGAGAATCTGCTCGAGATCAACCAAACCTACCTCAACATGAATGTGCGTTGTCGATGACAGCCTTTGGCGCGGTTCGCTGAGCAGGTTCTTGCTCAAAAACACCGTTGAAAAATGTCACGAAGTTTTTGTATACGGAGGAAGTAAATGGCTATGAGTGCACAAGTAGTTATATTCATTTCTATTTACGACTATTGTCTTCTCGTAGGTTATTGACATAATTATGTGTGCATGGACACATTTTCCCACAGCAGCACCAGTCATCTATAAGCAGCTCTGACGTTCTCTGTAAGGGTTACCTGACGGCAAGAACGTGTTTTCATGACGTCATGAAATTTCTTGGGATACTCAATGGCTGGTGGACTGGTCTCATTCCTGCAGACATCGCTAAAAGAAACAGGACGAGGGGAAGAAGCGAGAGAGGCGTCAGCAGGTGCAGTACAGGTGAGAGGGGCCTCAGCTTCCATTGACGCTGGCATAAGTGGCTCGCTACCTGTAGATTTTTGGTGCGCATGGGCTAGTCGGTCTCGGAACCCTAACAGAGGGCGTGGATAGTGGTGGTACTGAGGCAACAAACTCAGGCTATTCAGACGATGCAGCAGCAGGTGAGACCAATTCCCTGACATGCTGGCGGTTACGAAGCAGAATCGGGACACCATCGGCTACTTCCACTATCCTCTCGTACTGCTCCATCACCGTCCACAGCTTGGCTGGATAATTGTATCCGTCATGGAGTATCAGTTGACCGCCTGCAGATCTGACAAGGCTTTCACTCCTCGATGTTAAGAATGTCAGATGTCGAACAGAACCTGGTTCAGTCGTCGACGGAAAGGTAAATGAGGCTTGAGTGCCACCAATCGTTCCTTGACGAGACAATGGAGTCGTTCCATCATGCCATTGGAATGGAGATACCGTGGGCTTGAGCGGATGTGACAACTGCTGAGATGCTGCAAGAAAGTGGCCATCTGCTCTGATGCAAACTGCGGCCCATTATCTGAACCAGTACAGACAATAGACCGAATTGGCCAAACACTTCATCTAGCTTGTCCACGATAGCTGTAGTCGTTGTAGAGGACAGTACCTTGAGAATAGAGCACCGGGAGCCATATTCAACCAGGGGAAGAGAATGAAGTGGCCCTCAATAGATACCAATAGATGCCAGGTTGATCACCAGCTTCTCCCACACGCCTCAGTGAGAAGAAGATCATGTGGACTGTTTGCTTTGCACACTGGAGATGTGTTAGAGCTAAGTCTTAGGTCATTGAATGTCTCAGTAGCCTGTGAGTTTTGTTCCCTGTTATTGCACATTATAACTGTTTATGATCTTGGCACAGTCGTGGATAGTTGCTTCATAATTCGTTCCCATGTGTTTTCTTCTTTTTCTATTTTACATTGATGTAGAAAGGAAAAGGAAATAATTATAGATACGAGTTGAGAGTAACTCTCCATCACTCTAACCAGATAACCTTCCAAGTTGGAAGGCTGTCGGTTAGCGCTACGGAGATGAGTTGAAGCTAGGTGTAAGGACGTCGAATGTCTCAGTCCTCTGTCAGTTTTGTGCCTAGTTGTTGCACTTTCTGACTGTATATAGTATCTGGTTAGAGTGATGGAGAGTTACTCTCAACTCGTATCTATATTTCCTTTACCATTCTACATTTATTATTGGCTCAACATCCGAGTTTCAAATTTTACATTGAATCGACATTTCTGTATACTTTATTCACACAATGTAAAACAGTGGAGACAATGTCCAATAAAACGATGGAAGTAGGAAGTCTTAGTGTAGAGGAAAATTAGGATTCAAACAAATTTTCGTACAACACTCATCAGGAACTGTCGTTGTCTATGAAACAAAATTGAACGGTTATAGAAAGAAAAAAACATGTTTACATTATTCCCTGTACTAAGCCATGATGAGAAGGGAACGAAAACGTTCGGTTACTAAATTGGCTTTACTTAACTGTGTGGATTGCGCCGGTGCTGACAACTTTTCTTTCGAAATTTTATACGCCTCCAATTATTCCCTTATGTTATAGAAATTCAGAAAGTGGTGGACATCACGCAACTGCATTGTCAGTAAAAGGGGGTTTGTCAACTAACTACCACTGTATTCAGTTGCTATTCACTCGGCGTATGCGCTGAATGAAAATTCTTTTCTTCCTGATGTCGAAAACCTTATTGACGTTTCGGGCCCGTCACTCATCATCAGGACCATTTTCTGACGATCGGTGACTGGCCCGAAACGTCAATAATATTTTCAACATCATTAATAAAATAATTTCATCCAGCTCATGCGGCGAGTGAATAGAAAAAGGGATATAGCGGTTGTCAGTTGACAAACCCCCATTTTACACATTATAGAAAGCTTACGTAAAACAACACCAATACCAACCTGAGGAGTGATAAACACAAGTGTGAATTTTAACAACGAAACCAAGAGAAATCACGAATGCATGTGCTAATGAAAAAAGAAGAGAAAGAACGAAGGACGTAGTAATTACACAAACAGCGGTGCATTTCACCAGAACTCCAGCTCCCTTCTATCCTCTCTGATCCCCTTCGCTCAGCCTTAAACTTAGCTTGTGTCTCCCAGTCATGGTACCATATACTAATATCAGTTCTCTCCATCTTCCTAACCCATGGTGCACTGCTTTTACTATTGTGTTATGTCATATCTCAATCTGAAATTCTCCCCATTATCGTTTGCAAAGGTGCTTCCCCCTTGGAAGCACATGTTCTTTTCTGCTACGTATCGGCTCACATGAGTAACGACGAATCCGAGACCTTTGATCGGAGGAGTTACTTTTGCCCCGCCTCCACTTCCATCCAATATGCCACCACCCTGTTTTGCAGCATCTGATGGTTATGTGGCATTCAGTGAAAAATAAATAAATTAATTAATTAAATAAAAACACAACCGACCAAGGTTGGCCACACCAAACATGACACGTTACTTGAACCATTTATACCTAATTATACCATCTTTCTGTCTTCAGGATGCCGAGTCGAATGGTCTTGGTTCGAGGAATTTGAGACGCACCCTTCCTCCTTTATCCCCAATCGAACTCCCGCTCTTCCACCGAAACTGGGTGACCCTATCCGAGGGGGATTTAGGAAAGGGTTTGCTCCCAAAATGGAGCTAGCGCTATTCCGCCGACTCGACTTGACACTTGACTCCGGTGTGGGAGCAAACCATTTCCTAAAAAATCATCGCCGACGTCACAACCACTATTTCATAGAGGGGGATTTGTATGCAAAATGTCATTAAAAGCGCCATTTCGTTCTTATGAAAGCACAAATGAAAGCTATTGGCCCATATGTTGTAGTCTTTTGGATGCTGAGTCGATAGGCATTGTTCCAAGAAGGCTGCGATGCAGCGTTTGGCCCTTATTCCCCAATCAAGCACGGGTGAGTAAGCGGTCACGTGCTTGTGCGTACACCAGTCACCTGGTCATCGTACCTGCAGGCTACACATTTGTTGACACCAAGGTTCAACTCAAGGGTTCAAAGGGGGTTCAACTCGAGTGACAGGAACGCGCCCAAACAGGCTGTAAGTTGTAAGGAGCTGAGCTGCTCACTTTGCACCAGATGTACAAGTCATTGCCTGCCTGCTTTTTGTTTCACCTACTGCTTATTTTTCCAGCCACGAACGCCACTTCCGAGAGGTCATTCAGTGGACTTCACAGCCTGAAGACATTTATTCAATCCACATAAAGCCGTATCAATCATCTTTCTCCAAAGTATGAGAATTCGCATACATCAAGTGGTTATACAAATGATTTCATAGAGATTTTCGAATGGACACACTAGTATACGAGCGCAAATCAGCAGATTTTCGAATATGTACAATATGCGGCGCTGTGCCACGATCACTCACGAATCTGTGACTTCGCCAAAAGCATTTCAACTGACGATGTAATTGTATAACCTGTACAGGTGCACTACATGTACTGGTACATTGTAGTATCTTGATTCGGTCATATCATTTTAAGGTGAAAATGTTCCTCCGGACCAGTCAAATATGTGGTGGCTACGGCCCTGGCATACATGATGCCTTGCACTATGTACACATCCGCACATCAATATTCAGCACATGAGGACAATTTATTTGGTTTTGTGTCTTTGAACTATACTTGATTACACAAAGGTTTGTTGCAAAGCGCATTTAATTGATGCATTCCACCCCCAAAGCTCACCTCATCTTGGACATTAACTGCTATGCCTTTTCTCATCAGCAGCTCACACAGTGCTTTATGTCCACGGAACGCGCAGACATGTAGAAGTGATGCTGGTTCGTAGCCCTATTAGGTCACCATAGCAACAAACAAACAAACACACACATACACATTCTTACCATCACCCGCAAAGCATGCAAGTTCCAGATTTTTCCTTTCTCTTGCAGCATAGTACCATACACATGTAATCAAAGTGCAAATGACTTGTTTCCAAAAACAGAGAATATCTCATCTTAGTGTGTGTGGTAGAGGACAGGGACATAGTAAATACTGGCTGGAAGTTGACATGAAATCCACAAAAAACACTTGGATCAGTGGTCCCCATGTACAGAACTCATAACCGCAGATTAGTGATACAAAGAGTACATAACCCCAAGAGTGTGCAACTGCCCACACAACCTTTATCGAGTGCTGCTACGCCAGAACTTCACATCACACGTGATTCAAAAGGTTACGCTGCCAAGCAGTGCAAAGTGACCACAGGAGAGTTGAATCCAAAACAGGGTTGCGTTCAACCCTCTTTCTATCATGCACAGTGTGAACATACTGTGTGCAAGCTCGTCATGTGATGTGAAATCCTGCCATCTCATAACGTGTTACAACAAAACTGCAGTAGCACACTCTTGGGGGTTGTGTACCCTTGGAGGAACTACAGTACCTTTTTCCTTATCGTTCACCTCTACTAAAGTATACCCACTGGCCAGTGGTTATGTTGTAGCTCTACTAAAGTATACCCACTGGCCAGTGGTTATGTTGTAGCTCTACTAAAGTATACCCACTGGCCAGTGGTTATGCTCTACTTGGTCCGACTTACTAAAATGTGCGCTTCGTTTCCGAAGCCTACCAAGCAAATCCAAATTATCTCAGGACGGAATAAACTTCCCAGCTACCTAACAGTGTCCTTCAGTTGTTGATTTGTGACATTGAGGAAGGAATGGCTCAAAACTCCGAAGGAGGCAGCACCTCAAACTCCTAGAAGACTCGTGCGTTTTGCGTTCAAATGCTGTCGTCAGAGGACTCCTGTTGCTTCACCTGCAACACTGAGAAGGCCTGGTGCTGATATCAATACCCCCAATACGATGGAGAATTGTCACGGAGTACCAGGAACTCCAGGGCCATCGTTCTTGATTCCCTCCTGACAGATTAAAGTCGCTGCAGTCTCTGTTTTCTGTGCAGTATTTTCTGCAAACGCGTCATCCCGAAACTAGTGCATCAGCACAATCATCAGGTTGTCCAGCTTTCTGATGTATCTCGCAGTCGTGGGGGCCGACGACTCAAGATCGCCGAGAAGCTGATCGAAAAAAACAAACACCCCTGGAGTCGCCTTTTCCGCGAGAAACTGGCTGGAAAACTGAAATGAACAAACAGTGAAGTTTTCTGCGGATGTGGTTCGTGCATAGTGTGGAGCTCTCGGAGCAGCGAGGCATTATCGTTGCACCAAGCCAATGCGAAAGCTCCATCTCGTCTCCAGTGACAGTGTACTACTACCGGTAGTGGCCCATTGATTCATACACCAGAGATGAGCGCATACGGTCGGACTGTATGACACAGACTGTCAGTAAGCGGAACAAGGTGATGAGAAGTAATCTGGTGCGTGGTGGTTTACCTGTTCGCCTCACTTGAAGGTTGCGTGGCAACGTCGGGTGTAAACCCCTATAGCTATTCTGACAGTTGCACTGCACGAGGGAGAGGCGAAGGCGATCGTCAAAATCTAATGATAGACAAAATCAAGGAAATGCAGCGTAGCTTGAAGGAGACAAATAACTGGCGATGTTCTGCATGGTGACGCGCTTGCAGATGCGCCCAGAGACACCAGCAGGGATGAAAACTAGAAGGTCAGCCCAAAAGACGATACAGTAGATATCTATCTACCATCTCTTGGTTGAGTTTTTAGTTTGTTTGTATTTGTATTTATGGATTCTCCACAGGCCTTAGCCTAAGTCGAGGCAGTCTCCGTCAACAGCTTATGAAAAAGAAGCTGAGGAGAAAAATAAAAATAGGAAAAAGAATGATGCGGTTGGTAGTAATATAACACACTGCTCTATGACATCGCTACTCTACTTGGAATGAAACCAGAGGGCTCATCACGGATGATAGCAAAGTGTTTGCGGACAAGAGCGGTAAAACATTTTGGGCTGGATACAGTACGAATGGCAGCCGGGAGGGAGTTCCATGTGGCAGTGGTGGCAAAGAGAATGGTGGCACGCGTGTGTGTGCTGGCTGTAGCAGGTGGGAGTAGATGTTGGGGCGCCTGGCGATGTTTGACACTGAGTAGCCTAGGTCCTCCAAGGTCGTCATCTGGCTATTGATAAGGTGATGGAGCTGAAGAAGGCACTGAATGTGTCTTCGCCTTGCGAGGCTGGGCCACTGGATGTGCGCGAAAAGTGAGGCTTTCGGCTCCGTTTGAGGAGGGTACACGCCATACTGCCGCAGGATCACACGTGCCACTCTTGCCTGTAGCCGTTCAAGGGTAGTAGCCTGAGCACTGGAGACTTTAAATTGCCAGAGGGATGAGGCGTATTCAACCACAGGTCGAACATATCCAGTGTACAAGCGGCTGGCTACGGCTGGGGTGATACGCTTGGTCATGTGGATCAGCAGGACCGCTCGCTGACGAAACTTTGTCGTGATGGTGGCGACGTGGTTGGTGAAGTAGTTCTGGTGCTCATTTGTACAAATGATTGAGTTTTGAAGTGAAGTGCATATTTGAACAAGCCGGACAAAGTAGCTCAACTAAAGTAAACCGTGTGTACAGTAAAACCTTCAACTAACGACCCCCCCTTGATGCCAGAAGAAATGGCCTTTAGTGGCACGTGGTCTTAAGTTACAGGTTTGAACCGCGCGACCATAATTCCATGTCTGATATGCATGTCAAAATGCAGCTAATGAAAATTCCCACCACTTGCGCAATGCCATTTCTCCTTTGAACAGTAGCATCGATCATAGAGCAGGTTCGAGCAATTACTCTCCAAGACGTTTCCTATAATGTTTGCTCATGAGAGCACTTGAAACTATGACAGGTGCAGTGCAGCCGATAGTCAACACGATATTGCGTTCATTAATGCAGCTGTAGTATCGAAAGAGTCCATTCAGGACAGAAAATCATCAAAGTTTCGAAGAAGGAGCTTCGAACAACCTTTTATTTCCTGCACTGCTGTCGCTAGTTACTGGTCAAAATCGACTTTGGGACGAGAAAAGGCGGTCGCTGGATGCGTTCACAGGTAGTCGCTTGTCACAGTGCATTTTTGTATATGAGACCGTCCGTGCCTGGTGAAGTGGTGTGTAGCAGCAGGCTGGCTGTTAGTGACGGTGCCGGTCTTTAGTTACAGCTTTTACTCTATTAGGGCTTTGAGGCGCAATGTTCACCACATTTACAAACAGAGGAACATTCAATTTTCTAGGAACATCTTTGACAGCGAAGTGACGCTGGATGAGCATGTGCTCAGTTTATCAGAATATACAAACCAGTGATCAGAACAAACAGTTTCACGCCGAGCACTTTGGCCAGTACTCACCTTTCGTGGCTCATTATCGAAACGGAACATAACTTTGCCGTGCAAGAGCGACGGATCACACCAGAGTAAAAACTGGACACAATGAATGCTGCCATAGTAGCATGCTGCCAGCATCAGAAGAGCCTGAGTATGCAAGCACAAATGCGCACGCACGCACAAACAAGCACACAGATACGTACATACATGCATGCACGCACGCACACGGTGACATGCTTACTCACTCACACACACACCTTTGACCTTTGACGCCCATCGCCGGAGGCGATGATAGCAATGCTACGGCAGAAGCCATAGCAACTTGTGCTGGGATTGCACCATTCAACAGCTTGCAAGGCTGAAGAATTGACCGTCACTATTCAGCCTGGTCTACACCATACAGCTATTTGAAGTGACTTTTTCTGGCCAGTGAATCCCTATTTTTGGTCTTTTTTTTTCTTTTTTTTTTCTTTTTTTTCCCACACCACATACTCCGGCATGCACTGGCTGTTGGTAACCACCCAGGAGAATGAAAGAAAAGTCAGGAAGAGTCTGAGAAAGAGAAGAAAGACGTGTGTGACCATAATCGTCGGGAATCGAACCCGCAACCTATCGATTGGAAATCGCTGCACATACCACTGCACCATATGGGACACACACACACACACACACACACACACACATACACACACACACACACGCATACAGATACATACACACACATATACACACATACACACAAAACACACAAACAAACAAAACACACAGATAAAGATCCACACATGCTATCATGCCCAAACACACATCCACGCAAACACACAAACCAACACAGACAACACACAAACACACAGACGATTGCATGCTCGCACATACACGCACACGCATATTCACTACAACACACAGCAACTTGCGGTACGGGGAGTGCCGACCAGCGGAGTGAGAGGCTACGGAAAGAAGTACGTAGACACTGCCGGAGCAGAATGTAGGCAGAGCCAAGTATCTACGAGAGAGGATTCAGGGTCGGCTGGATAGACACTGCCAGAGCAGAATGTTGGCGGAGCCAAGTATTTACAAGAGTCTGCGCCCGAGGAACGGCGACCGAGGCCCTTAGTAGCCGGAAATGAGCGTGGCCAACACCCCGTTTATTCACTTTATCAAAGCAAATTTGTGATGAGAAATGGGAGGTGGGAGGGTGAAACACTACGAGCAAGCAAGAATGATCATCGCACAGAACGGATGGAAATATATAACAGAGCAAACTCTAGCAAGACATGCAACGATGCATGCCACCCACGTTGAGCGCTACAAGCAAACGTCATCATGACGCCGCCACACACTGCCCACATCGGAGGCGAGCGACACGCATGAACGCCACGTAGAGAGACACGTTCAATATCACATAGAGAGATGAATTCAATATCATGCAGAGTGCCAAGCCGCACAGAGACCATATCCAGCAGCAAAGCATGGGCATGCAGTAACAGCACTATTAAACGTAGCAGCATAGATTGAGCGGTAGCACAAAGCTGCGTGCACCCATTAATCTGCATTATCACCATAATGCTACACACACACACACTTACACACTCAGAACTCAGAACTCAGACATGCCCATCGCGGAAGCAATTTGTGCTAGGATCACACCATTCAACAGCTTGTGAGGCTGATGATTTGACCGCAACTAATTTTAGCCTGGTATCCACCACGCAGCTGATTGAAGTGGCTTCTTCTGGCCAGTGAATCCCTATTTTTATTTTTTTATTTTTTCCGTTTTTGCTCACACACGCACGCACGCACGCGCGCGCCAACACACACACGCACAAACACACACCTGACCTGACCTTTGACGCCCATCGCCGGAGGCGATGATAGCAATGCTACGGCAGAAGCCATAGCAACTTGTGCTGGGATTGCACCATTCAACAGTTTGCAAGGCTGAAGAATTGACCGTCACTATTCAGCCTGGTCTACACCATACAGCTATTTGGAGTGACATTTTCTGGCCAGTGAATCCCTATTTTTGGTCTTTTCATTTTTTTTCCGCACACACATCACACTACATACTCCGGCATGCACTGGCTGTGGGTAACCACCCAGGAGAATGAAAGAAAAGTTAGGAAGAGTCTGAGAAAGAGAAGAAAGACGTGTGTGACCATAATCGTCGGGAATCGAACCCGCAATCCATCGATTGGAAATCGCTGCACATACCACTGCACCCTAGAGGACACACATACACACACACATACACACACACACACACATCCACACATACACACACACACACACACACACACACGCACACACTGTAACTCTGGCATACTGGTTCACTAGTGTTCACGACACACCATACTCCACCCACTACCTTTTGCGTACTACGTGTACATGTTCATCCATCCTGGCACTGACACTACTCAGTAAACGGCGCGTTAGAGCTCTGCGTACTTTATCACCAGATTATCACGATGCAGGGGACAGTGACATGCGACTATTCCGTGAATTTACAAAGGCAGTAGCAAACACACACACACACACACACACACACACACACACACACACACAAAGAAACACACACAGAAACACACACACATAAAGAAACACACACACATACACACACACACACACACAAAGAAACACACACACACAAAGAAACGCACGCAGGCTTGCACACTCAAATACGCGCGTGCACACCCAAGTATGTACTCACCCTCACACATACACACGCAAGCACGCACACACGCACACGCACTTGTACTTGTACTTGCTCACTGCCAAAACTGGTCACGTGAGTCGCTCCGGGGGAGGGGCGAGAGACTCAAAAGGAATGTTGGAAAGATGGCTCAATTGGCTATTAAACCGCCCAACGGCCGACACCCCCTGAAATCCCAAACTAGCGTGGCCTTGAGCTTCATTCTTCGTCTGAATTTGATGACGACTCACTCCTTGATGACATCAAGTCGGCATCCTCGCTGACTCTCACCTCCAGTGACTCTGCTGCTCAGACTCTCCAAAAGCCAAGGAAAGAGCCTTACAGACACAGCCGAACGCTCCTCATCTTGGAAGCAGGGTACTCGTGCCAGCATGTTTCCACCGCCAAGAAGTTCCTTTAGGGTTTCCTTTGCAACAAGTGACACGTCTGTCTTCAGTGTGTGGAAGAAAGTCGTCGACGTTGAGATCGGGACTTTGCGCAGGCTGAACAACAACCTGAATGTCGAACCCTTTTGCTTTCCCCTGCGCCGCAAACAAACGTGCATTGATTTATTTTGGCTGTGGGCGAACGCGTACCATCGTGCAGATGCAGCAGTGGCTGGCCGGCTTCTGTATGAAATCTGGGCCCTTCTTCAAGCCACGCGGTCTTTCAAACTGTTTCTCATTTTCGCACCTCAGTGTTATGCGCCTGGGTTGTATTCTGGTGACATCCTGTCAAGAAATGGTTATGCTTCGCCGATTATTTCAGAGGACTCCACGCTTTCGGAGGTTCAAAAGCCTGTCAGAACAAAGGACAACACTGCGGCTAGTCTTTGTAGGGGATAGATCACTGACATGTTTGTCTAATGTTGACAGAAAGACAATTACAAGAACACAAAACGGAGGAAGTACACTCACATACACACACACACACACACACACACACACTCACTAACTCACTCACTCACTCACGCAAACTACACACACACACACACACACACACACACACACACACTAACTCGTGCAATCAAAAACACACACACACTCACAAACACACACACACACACACACAGATGCAAACGCACACATACGCACACACAATGTACAACCTTGTTAAGAGCACTACAACCAACTCACTTGTGCCCAGGAAGGACTAAATTCTTACTATCATGGTTGCATCGTTGTTCCTCAAAACTGTATACCACGAGATGTTGCTGAGAGTGAGCTGTAAAAGGGCAATGCCTCTTGGCGTCACTTTTCTCACCAGCCCACGAGTGACACGAATTTATGCGGTTATCTATGACGCTCAGGTGCTTTATCACATCAGAGAAAGGAGCACCACTGAAAGTCTGTATCCGCAGTGATCCTTTCTGCTCGTGCTAAAACGAGTGCTCCTGAATGTGTTTTTTTTCACGGCTGAGCTCAGCGAAAGAGTGTAAATCGTATTTTTTCAATCACTATTTTTTGTCGTGCACCGCTGCTCTTCCACTGTGCAACTCTCTCTCTCTCTCACCTGCCATCGTGGTCTTCTGTTCCTCGTGTTAGCTTGGAGTTTTTTGAGGTTCAAATATTTCAACATGCCAATGTCCACTCGCAACCATGGAACCGAGGCTCATCTAGCTCCTCCTGAGCTAGCCAGGACTGCAAGATTACACCCAGCTGCCACCTCCACCGCCTTACCTGTCCCACCAACACCGAGCTCGGCAAATGAGGAGATGCCATCGTGGTTCGCCTCCCCATTTACAAATCTTTCCTCACAAATAAAGGGAGTGCAGGAGGAGGCCACGGCGGCACGAGCTTAGGTGGCCAAACTAAACGCAGCGCAGTCTCTGACAAGTCATCAAAGCCAAGCCCAGAAAAAGCTCGAGTCGGCAGGGCTACAGGCTCAGTTCGTCACCAACAAGACGGTGTTGCAAAAGGTTGATGCCGCCATAACGGTGCTATCGGACTCCGCACCTGAGGCCAATGTGCTCTTGAGGCAGGGTGAGAATGAAATTTGTAAAAGGCAGAAACAACTCAAAATAGCCGTTTCCTTTGACTGGGAAACAGTGAGAGTCTACGAGGAGGGCACCCTGGGTGACAGCCTTGCGGACGAGAAAAGACTCGCCGAGGCAGCCTCCACAGGTCGTCGGCTCAGACAATTACAATCCAGAGAGTGGTTGCAACCTGAGATACCATACCCAGGCAGGAATATTCGTGCATCCAACATTAGCAACAACGCCCAATTTGAGAGGAGCCAATCAGGCACCGGACTGTTTGCCAACGGTGGCTGAACCCCTGGCAGCGGCCCGAATTGCTGGAACTGCCAGCAGTTGGGTCAGGTCAGTAGGCATTGCTCCCAGTTCGGCCGGGGCAGTAGTCGCCAACCACACTGGACTCAGCAGCCACAACCCACTGCTGGAGCTCGTCCACGGATGGACGGAGCATGAGTTCCCGGACTGGCTGGAGTCTGACGAGATAAGTGCTTGTGACAATAACGTCCATGGGCGGTGACACCCTATTGCATTTTGGTAAAATATTGGTGCCTCAGTTTTTGTTTTACGTATTATTCATTATGGCTATTTTTGTGTGTTGTCACACCATTTACCGTTAGGCCACCCTTTGTTAATTCATTGTTTAACGTCCTTTTTTTCGCGAAAAGGTACGCGGGAGGGCGGAAAAAAAACAAAAGCCCATTCCAAAAACTGGAAACCCCAATCAAACATTTTGACCAGTAAAGCATGTGATATATACAATATTTCTGGGTCTAACGGCACTTGCAGGCATAGAACAACACTCTTTGATGGTACATTGGAGCACATGCCTGATGAATCCAACAAAACAGGTACATAGCATGGAGTTAGCATGTCATGAATTCATTACATCTGGATTTTTACTAGGACACACACCGTACGATATTTAAAAGCCAACAAAAAAAGAAAAAGAACACAAGACAAAGGCATGCCCGGGAGGCAAGATTAAGTTTAAGGTCATGATCGGCACACTGTGAAATTACACAATCATGTAAAAGCTCGCTACTCCAACCATTTGACTACACTCAGGCATGACCGCTATGAGAATTCCACCGAGTTGTCAAAGCATGTTTGGTCGATGAAGCGGGACAACAGACAGTACGTCATTGACTGGAAGATCCGCGACAGGGCCACCTCGTTCGATAACACGTCCAAGAGATGCGGCCTCTGCACTACCGAGAAGTATCACATCCTCGAAACCGACGCCCGCACTAGGCTAAACAAGCGAAATGAGATTGTGTCAAAATGCAGGCACGAAAGCAAGTATGTCCTATCAAATTTTGTGCCAATCACATAAGGACAGTGATTATTCTATGACTATGGCCTTGGTAGCGCCTCTATATCTGTTACCTGGCATGGCACCACTCTGCGCTATCACCTTTCCCTGTTTGTAGGCACTCTGTGCAATGCATCATGAAGAATGGGCTGGTCACACCCCGCAATATCATCACCCTCATCTAGCACCTAGGCACTCTGTCATGAAAAATGGACTTGTCACATCCGGGACCCGACATAATGATAATCTTCACACTCCATAGTGGCGGAGCTCACACCTTCTGAGTATATAACCAGTGTATCATACTTTGTTTGATCATCCATCTGATGATCCGTTGCTTGAACGGTGAAACACTGTGTAATGGAATTTGATCTCTGACGATTTTTCCGCTTGTGTGCAATCATGTATTTACAACTTCGCATATTATTGGTACTACTACTTTCTTGTTTTTTTTTCCGGTCGGAGGCAAAAAGGTACGCGGGCGCGGACGTTAAACAACGAAAAAAGAAAGGGTGGCCTTATCCGAGAAGACTTACAGCCCGGGTTTGGCTCATTTAGGCACACACCTCAACCAAGCTGTCTTTTTGGGCCGCAACTACCGCCTTTCCGTTTTCATGCAGTTTTTGTTCTCTCGGAAACTGTGCTTGTTAGAGGTCTTACTATACGGCCTCAGGTTTGTTTTTTGGTTACCTTGTCCTCCCCCCCCTCCCTGTGTAGTCTGTCCTCTGCGAGGCTGCCTTTTCTGTTGCCTTTTGGTGTTTTTTTCTTGCGCTTGCTGCCTATGCTGTTCTGTTCCTTGCGTTTTTTAGTATAGGGTGTTTTTTCCGTGTGAATAGTCCTTTTGCGCGTTAGACGATGACATCATCGCGTAACGGTCATTTTCAAACCTAATGGGTGTCCTTGACATGACTCGAGTTGGAGAAGAAGCTGAAGTGGTTTGATTTTGTTTGATAGGTTGGTCGTATTTTGACGGCTTGCTGTAGTTCTGCGTGGATCTGTATCCTGTACAAGCCTGTCGACAGTATGCCTCATCACTGCTGTGTCCCGCAGTGTGTTTCCAACAGCGGAAAACCTGGAGACGACGCAGTCGCATTCCACAGTTTTCCTGAAGACAAAGACCTGAGAAAGCGTTGGATCGCCAACATTCATAGGGATGTAGGAGCCGCTTTCACCATCACGAAGCACACGAAAGTGTGTTCTCGGCACTTCGCGGATGAGGTATATCACGCAGGAGCACACAAGCGACCGTCCGAGCAGAAGAAGTCACAACAGACTCGCCGAAGGCTTCTGCCAACTGCCGTACCTACGATTTTCCATTTTCGCCCTGAACTTGGCTGAAGTGACTAAGCGCAAGCCACCAGCAGAAAGACACGCGCTGCCCTCGGCAAAGAAGGCAAAGCCATCAGCTCAAGGCGCCTCCAGTGTCATCACCCAGTTTGCAACTGCCACTGATGTTGTCCCTTCTGCAGATGACTCCCCAGACGTATATGTAGTACCAGTTGAACACCAGCACTGTGAATGTGTTGAAATGCTGAGAGCAGAAGTGGATTTGCTCAAGAGTGAGAACGAGGTCCTCAAAAGTCGTTGCTTGGCCACAGAGGACATGGAAGCCAAGTTAAATGATGCAGAGAGACGTGTGTTCTCTATCCACAGAGTAAAAAATAACCAGAAATTATTGTCTTTCTACACTGGATTTTCATCGTTCCTTATGTTCATGGCGTGCTTCAACTTTCTGCACGATTCTGCCAAGGTGGTGCGGACGTGGATGGGTTCACGGACGGCACCTGATGACGCGATGCAACACGGCAGCAAACCAGGCAGTAAACCGGAGCTAGAGCTGATGGAGCAGTTCTTTCTCGTCCTCGTCCGTCTTCGTCTTGGACTGAAAGAAGTTGACCTTGCCGACAGGTTTAAAGTCCACCCATCCACTGTCTCGCGCACTGTCACAACCTGGGTAAATTTAATGTACCATAAGTTTCGTCAACTTCCATCTTGTCTTTCAAGGAGAAGAATAGACAAATTGATGCCACCTGCATTCAAGCAGTGGTATGCAACAACTTGCGTTGTGATTGACTGCACAGAGTTTTTCATTAACATCCCATCATCGCTGGCGCGGCAGAGTGCTACGTGGTCGGCGTACAAGAACCACAACACGGTAAAATGCCTTATCGGCATTGCACCGCATGGCCATGTGACATTTGTTTCGAAAGTATTCGAAGGATCTGTGTCGGATCGTGCCATCACAGAACAGAGCGGCCTAATCAGTTTATTAGAGCATGGCGATTCCATTATGGCAGACAAAGGTTTTGACATACAAGATCTTCTTGTTAGCCATGGGGTCCGCCTGAACATCCCCCCATTTCGCCAAGGAGGACGCCAAATGACCCCTGAAGATCTTGCAAGTACAAAGAAAATTGCTGCTGTACGGATTCATGTAGAAAGGAAAATGCAGAGGATCAAGTGCTTTGAGATCGTTGGCAAGGAAGTTGATAATACTATGTTTGACATTGTAGACCAGCTTATTTATGTGTGCGCAATGTTGACTAATTTCCAGGGCTCGTTGGTGGCATAAAAACTTCATCCGGACACTATTATCACAACTTGTTTGCATAATAGTACAGCTTATGGCTGATACATGTATATACATTTGAACTTATTGACGAACGTTTACTCTGTCGTGCCGGTACTTGCTACGATGGGTACTTCTGTATATATGTACTAAAAATACAATTCTCACAAGGCAATGACACAAGCAAGTCTTTCTTTTTCGATACTCAGAACTTCGTGATTGAAAATAACACTCATCAGACAGTTGTATTACTATACACAGCTGCAGCTGAGCTTGGGAATTTTAGCCAAGCATTTACTAGTATTAAAAAAATACATGCAGATAATTCGGTGGAGTCACACTATCGTGATAACATTTCATGAAAAGACAGATACGGAGTGATGTATTATTATGATATACAGTATATGAACAGCGCAGACACAGCAGCATGGCCATTGTTTGTCCGGATATATGTGTGCGGATGCATTTTGTGGTGGTGTGTTAGTGCGGATATATGGCATCATCGTGGGCTGCAACCAGGTCATAACGAAACTTTGTCAACTCTGAAGGCTTGACGAGACGCTTGTTCGGTGAGATGGGGTTATACACGGGTTAACGCTTTTCAGACTGACGCTGGGAGCCAAATGCAGCCTTTGTCAGCCTGACGTTGACAATTGGCTGAGCAACAACGTTCCTAGGCCTGGGTCAGTTCCACCTGCAAAGCCGGGACGTTGGGGGATCGTCAACTTCCTCACGTAGCCCAATGCGCACATACTCCTCAAGTGCATAGAGCAAGGCTGCAATATGGTTGCACACACCACCCAAGCCAGCAGTACATGTGCATAGTGCAAGGTTCACCATGCCATCTGGACGCAGGCACAGCTTACACTTGTAAATCGCATCTTTTCTCATAGATGGCAGCACGTTACATCGAACAAATGAAAAATTCTCTTGAGTCACAAGTTCAATCTTCTGAACATGGCCATCCTTGAAGAACTTGTAGCCCTTATCTACACCTTTGAACGATGAGAACACGTCACTGTGACTGCCGCTTCCGCGAGACGATGACTCGGCATCAACTGGAGACGTTGATACAGCAACGTCCATGGACTGCCTGGCTGCTACCAGTACAGACTTCTCGATAAAGTGGTTGTACAACGAGGCAAAGCTGACTGTTGGGAGCTGTTTCAAGCTGCACTGCCAACCCGACTCTGGAAAGGTAACAGAACTATCAAGATTACGGCTGGTATCTTGCCTGAGTCTCCATCCTGCTCAAGTCGGCGCCGCTTGCGCTCCATATTGGAACCATTGTCTGGATCGATAAATTTCTTGTCCAATCCTTCCTTGACATAGTCTTCAACCCTGTTACACCAAGAGAGACATGAAGAAAAGAGAAATGCAATTCGTAGTA
Organism: Sycon ciliatum; assembly: GCF_964019385.1. Lineage (NCBI taxonomy): Eukaryota > Metazoa > Porifera > Calcarea > Leucosolenida > Sycettidae > Sycon > Sycon ciliatum. The sequence continues at coordinate 8,033,180 of NC_088653.1, read as the reverse complement.
AGTCTTAGGGCTGAGTTGCTCGATTAATAACAGCAAACGAAAGGTCGCCGGGAAACAAAATTATTATCCTGATTATTATACTAATGCTCAATTTCTCTGACAAGTTGCTTCATAATCATCTCATGCCGTCCAATAAAACTGCCTTAGTACGAAATATGACAAAGCTTCTCCACAGTTCTCCACAGTGACAAGTAAAATAAATAACTGCTGTACCCTGCAGAGCACCAGAGTCGAACATCGTCGATGGCTTTCTCAAATTTTGTATTACGAACAGCCAATAATAATCAATATTCACAAGGAATATCCATGGATCGAAGGGCTACGATATGTATTTCGAAATAAATCTCACGAAATGTCAGCACATGTATCAGAAACTCGCCTTTTCACAAGCTCCGCATGCTTTCCACGACGAGACGCACCACGGCACGCCAGCCACCTTTTCAACTCTGGTACGTGCAGATCCCTTGGCTTACGACCACTCAGATAAGCACCGGGAACGTCTGCTTCGACTAAAGAGTACAGGTCCTCCATTCTTCCACCGACGACACTCGACTGGTTCAAGAAGTACAATTGTGTCTTTGGACAGCCATCGGTGCTCCAAATCAGTCAAAAATTGCGACTTCCACGGCTCCAGCTCATAGCCTACACAGCTTCGCCACTAATAAAGGACAACAGAGGTGTCGAAATCTACAAAACAAGGCTTCGCCAAGAGCCAAAGAACCAAATAGCCATAAAATATTCTGCAAAACCATCTAAAGTAATACAATCGCCTAATGGCCAAGATTCCTAGACACCCATTAGGTTCAAATTTTTCCGTTACGCGTGCCCAATGACGTAATGCGCAAAAGGACTATTGCCAATTCAATGAACTTACCCTTACCAATTAGTGAGATGCCCGAGGGGCAGGGATGATAAGGGAGGGAGAAGCCCGATGGGCAATGATGATGAGGGAGGGAGAAGCCCGATGGGCGGGGATGATGAAGGAGGGAGAAGCCCAAGGGGCAGTGATGATGAGGGAGGAAGAAGCCCGATGGGCAGTGACGATGAGGGAGGGAGAAGCCCAATGGGCAGTGTCGATGGTCATACAGGATTGACTGGCACAGACAGGGGAGGGAGAAGCCCAACGGGCAGTGCTGTTGGCAATGATTGTGTCAGCTTGCCTGTATGCATGACAGTATGAGGCGTTAGACCGCGTTAACATAAGGCCCGGGTCGGACGGTGCAGCGGTTGTCACCCCTGGTCCCCTACTCAATTCACACGACTCATATCGTACACAACATACATCTTACACAAAGGGTTACGGTGGTGTTAGAGGCAGAGGAGGGTTAGACTCCTCGAAATCGCACCGTGTGGGGGAGTCTGGAAACCCACGAAACATGAACAGAACAACGACAAATCTCACAGGAGCAACACACAGTCTCTACATACCTGATCCCCTATGTGCCATTTTCCTGTCTGTGGGTGTGGGTGTGTGTGTGCGTTTTGTATATGCCTTGTTCAGCGTCCTCCCCCTTCTGGACGGAACTAGCGTCCATACAGAATCCACTCGTCCAGCACCTGGTCGACGTGCTACCGTTCATCCGGCTCACTGACGTGGCACCATCTACAGGCAGGGCATATCTGCAAGCATTCGGTCCCTGGCGTATATGGGCTTCTGGGGACTGATTCACCCCCTTTTCCCAGCTCTCAAGGTACACCTGGTGTTATGCCTAACGAGTTTGATCCAACAAGGCACTACGTTTGCCCCTGTTGCACAAGGCTGAGCGGCTCTTCATTGGTTGCACCATAAGGCTGGTCAACCACAACCGATCGCGGAGCCAGCCATCATGCAACTGCAAGTCGCCGCTCACCATATCTGTTCTCGTCCCGTCTCCCGCCGCACTCCGATCTCACAGTCCTTGTTCCGCTAGCTGATGTCCACCCTGGCCCAACCAGATGCGTCACTGGGGATCTGCAATGTACCACCATGATTTGTCTTGGGTTCTTTCCCCTACTGCCCTGGGACGACTTGCATCGTCTCGTGGTGTCCTCGCTGGACTCTACCCTGACCCATATGTCCGTGCACCTGCCAAGTCGCAAGAACGATTAACTGAAGTAGGGGACGTGATTCTGGTTGCTCGCCAATTCACTGGCTCTATGTCATGTCCGGTCCGCATAACAGAGATTTCTCCATCAAGGAGGACATTCACCTGGCCAACATGTACTGGGAAAAGCAACCTCCGCCCGCTCTGGGCCAGGCGTGCGCGGCACCATGAGCTACAGCGAAGCCACGAAAATCCTCAAGTTGGCTCTGGGCCGCACCCAGCCTGACCCGACATCATACGTCTCCTCAGCCTCCGATCAGGTGTTGCGATAGCCGCAGCTAACTCAGGCATTGTGGACAGACTGCTACAACAGCACAGCGGCTGGAGGCCCGTGTCCTCCAAGGATAAGTATATCGCGGACTCACAGCATGACTTTCTTTCTGTATCCACACACATTGCTTCCGCCTGACTATCCTTTGCTTCGTGAGTACATACTCTGGTAGACCACTACCCCATGAACAAACTGGTTGCTATGTCAGTAAAAAAATGTTGCTTTTCAGGGCTGAGCATAGCAAAAGAGTGTAAAAACTTATTTTTTATTCACCATTTTCTGTTGTGCACTGTTGCGCAACTCTCTCTCTCTCTCTCTCTCTCTCTCTCTCTCTCTCTCTCTCTCTCCCTCTCTCATCTGCCATCATGGTCCTGTGTTCCACGTTTTAGCCTGGAATGCTCCCACCCACCCTCCCTCCCTTGGGTCCCGGACGTTTTTGTTTGTTTTGTCCCCTGTTATCACACATACACTCGCTATTCCAGACCAGTGCAGAACACACAATGTATGGAGGATACATGGAGTGCAGGGCAACCGAATCTGGCATTTGATAATCATATGTAGGATCATCTGCGCACGAGATGCAGGCCGTGAAGTAGGCACCCATGAAATGGGCGGAGATTGGACGGCTCATATGATGGTATAAGGATATTCCACGCATGAAGTGCAGCCCATAAAATGGACGGAGTGTGGACCACCCACGCACAAAGTGCGATGCCCGTTAGGGGGCATGAGTGTGGGCGTATGAGTGTGATGGTCGAAGGCCGTGGTAGATTGCCAGATTAGAGGAGATAGCTTGCCCATGTTTGCCCAGCCTCCATGCTAAGTTGTGGCATATTGCAATGCACGCATGTGAATGATGCTGCTGTTGCTATCAGCGCAGTCTGTCAGCATAATCTTAGCAGAGCAAATTGCCATGCTGTTCCAAGCAATCGGCAGCTGGTTTAAGCAAGTGTGTGGGTACATGCATCAGTGTGAGTCTTTGTGGTCCACTTTCACGACAATAACACACACAGAAGTCTCTGCTGTGAGCACGGTGGCTCGGCAATGGCTTTATTTATTGATATTATATCCTCTTCCTGATTTTTTTTTTTTTTAATAATTGGATGCATAGAGATAAGAAAAATAAGCACAAGATACTGCTGCTAGTCGCACAGCAAAGCACACAGAAACGACAAGATGTTACAATGAATGTAACAACACCCGTCCAAGCTAAAGGACCTACATCCCTGCCCCAGGACGGTATCTTGAAAAAACCCACACACTCACCACACGGTCATCATCCACCTTCAGTTCAATCACAATACAGTAGTATTCTTCCCATGCAGATTCAATTGAACTCCCCTGGCACTAGCTATACAATCTGAAGCTGTACGTAACCATACAAAGGCCCGCGACGCACACACCACCCCTACGTTTTTTAAACTAAAAAAGAAATACAGTCGTAACTGCCACAGCCACATGGCCAATAAGAAAGCCGATAAGATTATATCGATAAACACACACCCAGAAGTCAGGGGTGGGAGGGTGGGATACAAACTGCACCAACGAAAAGCCACTGCGAAGTGACAGGAATGCGGTCAAGCACAACATTTTTGCTGACGCAAAAAGTTGCAGGGAAATCCCAAAATCAGTGCGATTTTACATGAGCCCCAAATGTTCAAGTTACCCACAAAGACACAAGCTTTCCAACTCTCTTTGGCCGTTGGAAAGCGTACCGTTGTGTGCCCGCTTACATATCTCATTGTGTTCTGCAATGCGCCTGTACCTCGGACAGCTTTTAGGTCAGCTGCGCTAGGTCTGCGTCGGTCATCCTGATGTAACGCAGGACACTGTTGCGCCTCCATCGGCCCATTGCCCTGTCAGGGGTACTCGCCATGGCTGCAGTAGTGGCGGTACCGATGCGGAAAGAATGACCAGCGTAATCGCGAGTATGGGATGTTCCCATGAGTGGAAGAAGCTGTCGTAGCTCTTCTTTCAGCCTGCCTTTTTTTTATTTTTAATATTGAACACTTACTGCATGATGAACTAAAATGAGGAGAAGAACTCGACACAATGGTACATATCCAGCAGGACGGAGTGGGTGGGACCTGTGAAGCTCAGCCGACCAAGGGTCTCGGCATCACAGCTGCACATGTGCACCAAAGGAAACAAAATGGGGAGTTGAAGGGCGGGGAGGGGAGCAGGAGAGCAAGAACTCTAAGGGTAGGAAAGAGAGGAGGGGGAGACTTGTTATTCCAAGATATGAGTGCAAACAAGTACGCAAACCAGTACAAATATAGCAGTATCAAGATCATGATGGTGGGGCGAAAGTAGAGGCTGATTGCCGTGCAGATTTGACGAAAGATTAGAGTTAGAGAGAGATAAAGACAGATGGATTGGGAGTTTGATGAGAAAGGAGTGCTCCGAGAACATGAACAGGGTCGTACTGGCAGTAGCCTAGGAGGCGATGTCCGTGGCCAATGACCAACCCGACCGTTTCAGGTAGCGGTAGGTCTGAACCTTGAACTGCTGCATCCCTTTGGCAGACGGTGCATCGCAGAGGAGAGTGGCTGGCAGTTCATTCCAGGCTTCGATGAGGCACTCCGGGAAAGAGCGCAGCGCAACATTGCACGATCTGGCAGGTAGGGCTGTCTGGAGTTGAAGCTCGTGCGCAAGGTTGGCTGCCGAGCGGCGACGTGTGGCAGGCGCGATGGCGGGTTCGATGGCTCTGGCTGGGCGTGTCGCTGCAAGAGCTGGTGGGCTTGCGATGTAATGGAGCTTGTACAGAGTTGTGAGGCTGGCCACACGGCGCCGCAGGGACAGAGTGTCCATTGCAGCCCCTGTCCCAATCAGGGTGAGGGCACGATGCTGGACTCGGTCCAGCTGTGAGAGATGTGTAGCCGCAGCTCCCATCCATACAAGTGGACAGTACTCCATTAGAGGCCGAATGAATCCCCGGTATGCTGTGGCCCGGCCCGGTGGGTCCCGGACATGGCACGCCTTCCGGAAGAAACCAATTCGCTGTGTGGCACGCACTGCAGTTCCTCGAAGATGCTCCGAGTATGTTAGATGGGCATCAAACGTCACTCCAGCCTAGTCAGGAGTCTCCCAGAGTGGTAGAGGAAGAGGGCGTCATTGGTATCAGATGGATAGGCAGTCAAATATGTGAGCGTGGTGCAACCAGGCAAGGCTGGGGAGTGGCTTCGAGATGCGTGTTGCGCACTACGGCCATGTAGACATGAATTGTCCGTAGTTTCACCGGTTGCCGGAAGTGTGCTGGGAAGCAGCTGAGCATTATGTCCGTAGCCGGCATGGGCATCCTTCTCCCCTACGCACATAGTTGCGTAAATTTCCTTTTGCAAGTGGTGTATGTGCGCAGTGCTGTCAGGCCGATTGCCATGGCTACCAGGTCGGCAACCTTCCGCATCAGTCCAGGAGTGGGAAGCAGATCGCAGTGTCTGGGGCTTGCCGTGCCGATGGCGCCAGCTGATGGAATGATTGCAGGTTGAAACTAAACAGCGCATCGGCGATCGGCTAAACTCTCATTGATAAAGCGCCGTGTAAATGTTCTGCCTGGTGCGACGATGCTTGACGCAAAGGAGGGTTTCCCAAGAAGTGGTCGAGTTTGCGTTGTGTGGGCTGGAGCGTAGGCCGAACGGCAGCGCTCGATCAAAGTAAAATTTTCCTTGCCACTGAATACCACGTAGAGACCAGTTCGGCGGGTGCACAGGGATGAGCAGAATGTGGAATGCATTGCGGATGTCCAGCTGTGTCAACAATGCACCCTGACCCATAGGCCATGATTGTTTGCACAGCGTCGTCAATCCGGATATATGACAGGCTAAACGTGGATGGGTCGATGCCATCGTTGACGCTTTTGCCAACGGGAGCTGGTAAATGGTGGAAAAAGCGTAGTTTACCATTATTCTTGGGCGCCATGCCAATGCCCGAGTACTGGAATGATGGAAATGGAGGGATGGAATAAGGGTCTTTCCTTGTGCACAGGATGTTGCCAGATACTCTGATATGTACATGGACTGTTCAGTACATGAAGGAAGATTTCAGTCCGTCACGGTCTGACGGCGACCCATGAAACCTATGGCTCTGCAGAGTCCAGATTGTAAGCCCCTGCTCATGCAGGAAGAGAATGCCTTGCCTGAATCATCAGCGAGCAGTCTAGTAAAGCTGACAATATCGATGGGCGTGTAAATACATGGCATAGTGGAATCAAGAGCAGGGCTGGCTAGTATGGTGAGTGAGAGAAACTGTGTGTTACTGCTGTCTTCACATCAAAGCAGAGCTAGTGGTGTGGCACCCTGCCATGCTTGGGTCGGGATCTGCCATGGGTGACTTACTTGGCTGACCGTTTGGCGGGTGGAGCTGATGTACTAGGCCAGTTGCTGGAGGAGGTGGGCGTGCATGCCAATTTTCAGGTGGTGGCCTTGACATTATTGTAGAGGTACGCTCTCCCACACTGCCCTTGGCATCAGGTCCAGTTGTAATTCCGGCAAATTGGGTGGCCACTGACTGAGGGTGAGGAATGTGCGGCCGAGCAGAGTGGCAGAGGGACGACGGGGACACAGCCCCAGCGGATGAGGGGGGGGGGTTGAACGAGTGAGCCTGCGAATCACGAAGCTCGAGTCTCGCCAGTAGTGCTCAGTTGCCACATGTTATGGCATGGTCCTGTGTCCCTCCTGTTAGCTTGGAGTTCTCCCGCCCACCCACCCTTGGGTCCGGTACGTTTTTGCTCGTTTTGTCCGCTGTTTTCTCGTTTTCAATGGCATGCCGCATGCTGTGTTTGTGTTTCTGTCCCGAGGGTCTCAGCGGTTTTTTGGCATGATTACTTTTTTCTACTTCCTTTTCTTCAGTTTGTTGGGTGTGACTGGCAGTGGGGCAGGTCCCATGTTACTAGAAGGGTTTTTTGGCCGCAAGGCGAGTTTTTCACACAGCTCGGTTGAGCAGCCGTGGCTGGAAATTTTGGAAGTCGGATTTTCAGGTGCTCCCCTGCTGCCAGTCACCCACACCGTGAAAAATCTCTGCCCGTGTCTTGCACTGACATCTCTCTTGCTGGCCGGCATGCTCTTTATTACTTTTTTGCCTTTTTTAGCTAGCGTGTGGGTGCGAGTGTGGTGTCACGGTACACTGAGTAAATTCTCTGGTAGACCACTACCCCCGTACATTCTCTGATAGACCACTAGCCACGTACATTCTCTGGTAGACCACTACCCACGTACATTCTCTGGTAGACCACTACCCACGTACATTCTCTGGTAGACCACTACCCACGTACATTCTCTGGTAGACCACTACCCACGTACATTCTCTGGTAGACCACTAGCCACGTACATTCTCTGGTAGACCACTACCCACGTACATTCT
>NC_088653.1:7939831-8025267 GCF_964019385.1 Sycon ciliatum | reverse complement strand
GTAGATAATACATTTTTTGTAATATTTTCTGCCTCCGTCCTACTTTCAACTTATTATTATTATTATACTTTTTGTTACAGTCCTTATTTTCTGAGAAACAGAAATCAGATACTGTAGAATAAAACTACATAGAAAGACCAGAAGTGTATTCGCAGTCAATTGAAGCATCCTAGTCAAACAAATATTTGCACACAGCACTGTAGGAAGTATAATGTGACCCTGGACTTCTAAATTCATTTCCTTCTAGTCACATGCCATGATGGCTAACTTTACAACACACAAAGTTACCAACAAATGTCTGATGTTCCACGGACAGGGAAAGTGAGACAATGAATTTTCAAGCTTTGAAAAGCTAACATCGCATGATCATAACTACCATCTGGAACGCACAAGGGGAATACCCTTCGTAAGCCGAACTTGAGGAGGCTTATGAACTAGTTGCTTTTACTTACATAGCAACCAGTTTGTACATGGGGTAGTGGACAACCCGAGAATGTACTCACGAATAATGGTCTACCCGAGAATGTACTAACGAGTACTGGTCTACCAGAGAATGTACTCACAAGTAGTGGTCTACCAGAGAATGTACTCACGAGTAGTGGCCTACCCGAGAATGTACTCGTGAGTACATTCTCTGGTAGACCACTATTATGGTGGTAGACCACTACTCGTGAGTACATTCTCTGGTAGACCACTACTCGTGAGTACATTCTTTGGTTGACCACTACTCGTGAGTACATTCTCGGGTTGACCACTACTCGTGAGTACATTCTTGGGTAGACCACTACTCGTGAGTACATTCTCTGGTTGACCACTACTCGTGAGTACATTCTCGGGTAGACCACTACTCGTGAGTACATTCTCGGGTAGACCACTACTCGTGAGTACATTCTCTGGTAGACCACTCCTGGTGAGTACATTCTCGGGTAGACCACTACTCGTGAGTACATTCTCTGGTAGACCACTACTCGTGAGTACATTCTCGGGTAGACCACTACTCGTGAGTACATTCTCGGGTTGTCCACTACTCGTGAGTACATTCTCTGGTAGACCACTATTCGTGAGTACATTTTCTGGTAGACCACTACTCCTGAGTAGTGGACAACCCGAGAATGTACTCACGAGTCTACCCGAGAATGTACTCACGAGTAGTGGTCTACCAGAGAATGTACTCACGAGTAGTGGTCTACCCGAGAATGTACTCACGAGGAGTGGTCTACCAGAGAATGTACTCACGAGTAGTGGTCTACCCGAGAATGTACTCACGAGTAGTGGTCAACCAGAGAATGTACTCACGAGTAGTGGTCTACCCAAGAATGTACTCACGAGTAGTGGTCAACCCGAGAATGTACTCACGAGTAGTGGTCAACCAAAGAATGTACTCACGAGTAGTGGTCTACCAGAGAATGTACTCACGAGTAGTGGTCTACCAGAGAATGTACTCACGAGTAGTGGCCAACCCGAGAATGTACCGTACTGGCAATATATGTTGCCGCAGCGAGGCCATGAAGCGTTACATTGGCACATGTTTGCCGCACGCAGGGCGTTACATGCAAAGTCGCTCAGGAGCCGTTACACAGGTTTCTATATTGCCGCAGTCCTTTTTTTGCTATTGCCGCATCACTTTTTTGCTATTGCCACATCATTTTTTTGCTTTTGCCGCATCATTTTTTTCTTTTCATCCACATCGAAGGCACAGAAATTCAGTTGCTATCCAACTGTTACAAACCCGACGCCAAAGGGCGACAACGATATCAATAGAAGACTGTAAATTTTAACTATCAGAGTGCAAAACGACCTCGGGTAAGAAGAAACCATTGAGATCGCCAACCACTGAATGATGCGCCTTCGAGTGTCAGGACTTCCTGCTGCGTCCAGTTTTGAACTATTCACCACGCGGTACACGTGCTTTCACAGTTTTCAGCCTTTTTTTTGCAGTGCAAACTGGAATGAAAAGATCGCCGCACCCCGCCGGACGCGCTTTACGAACTCAACGAAAATTTGTCGCACTAGCCTGGTCGCGCATTACGCCGCACCCCCCTGCGTTACGCGTTACGCGGCAACATATATTGCCAGTATGGTATTCATGAGTAGTGAACAACCCGAGAATGTACTCACGAGTAGTGGTCTACCCGAGAATGTACTCACGAGTAGTGGTCTACCAGAGAATGTACTCACGAGTAGTGGTCTACCCGAGAATGTACTCACGAGTAGTGGTCTACCAGAGAATGTACTCACGAGTAGTGGTCTACCAGAGAATGTACTCACGAGTAGTGGACAACCAGAGAATGTACTCACGAGTAGTGGTCTACCCGAGAATGTACTCACGAGTAGTGGTCTACCAGAGAATGTACTCACGAGTAGTGGTCTACCAGAGAATGTACTCACGAGTAGTGGTCTACCAGAGAATGTACTCACGAGTAGTGGTCTACCAGAGAATGTACTCACGAGTAGTGGACAACCCAAGAATGTACTCACGATAAATGGTCTACCAGGATCAGTATTATTATTATTATGAAATGACCCAAAGGCAATGTGCCTATCGAGGGGTTCATTTGATTGAAAGAACAGTAGATGTAGATGTATGTACAAAGAGAAGTAGGGATTGATGAGGAGAGAAATGGGGAAAATCAACTGCAAGGTGGCGGAATTCCGTTGATTGCATAAGCATAGTCAGCTGTAAATTTCCTGAGGGCAGCTTTGAACTTATAGAGCGAGGCTTCCGATGTTAGACTGGGGGGTAAACAGTTCCATAGAATAGCAGTTCGGAACATGAAAAGAGACTTAGACAATGATTTGAATTTGGGAAGAATGATTTTATTTGGTCGTCGCTCACTATTCGTAATCTTGAAATGGAAATCAGCAAGGTAATCACGATGATAGAAAACATATCTGTGAAAAGTAGTGAGACTGATGATTTGACGACGATAGGCTAGTGACTCTAGGGAGCATTTAGAATTTAAGACAGATTTGGAAAAAGTGTAATCAAATACAATTTTTGTCTTTTTCAGTAGAGCTCTAGCAAACCTTGCCTGTAATTGATCAAGAGTGGTCATGGGTTTCTTATTAGATCCAAATCTAATAAGAACCCCCCAGAGGATGTACTCACGAGTAGTGGACAACAAAAGAATGTACTCAGGAGTAGTGGACAACCCGAGAATGTACTCACGAGTAGTGGTCTACCAGAGAATGTACTCACGAGTAGTGGCCAATCCAAGAATGTACTCACGAGTAGTGGTCTACCCGAGAATGTACTCACGAGTCGTTGTCTACCCGAGAATGTACTAACGAGTAGTGGTCTACATGAGAATGTACTGACGAGTAGTGCTCTACCCGAGAATGTACTCGAGAGTAGTGGTCTACCAGAGAATGTGCTCATGAGTAGTGGTCTACCCGAGAATGTACTCAAGAGTAGTGGTCTACCCGAGAATGCACTCACGAGTAGTGGTCTACCAGAGAATGTACTCGCGAGTAGTGGTCTACCAGATAATGTACTCACGAGTAGTGGTCTACCCGAGAATGTACTCACGAGTAGTGGTCTACCAGAGAATGTACTCACGGGTAGTGGTCTCCCAGAGAATGTACTCTCGAGTAGTGATCTACCCGAGAATGTACTCACGAGTAGTGGTCTACCAGAGAATGTACTCACGAGTAGTGGATGACCCGAGAATGTACTCACGAGTAGTGGACAACCCGAGAATGTACTCACGAGTAGTGGTCTACCAAAGAATGTACTCACGAGTAGTGGTCTACCAGAGAATGTACTCACGAGTAGTGGACAACCCAATAATGTACTCACGATAAGTGGTCTACCAGAGGATGTACTCACGAGTAGTGGACAACCGGAGAATGTACTCAGGAGTAGTGGACAACCCGAGAATGTACTCACGAGTAGTGGTTTACCAGAGAATGTACTCACGAGTAGTGGCCAATCCGAGAATGTACTCACGAGTAGTGGCCAATCCGAGAATGTACTCACGAGTAGTGGTCTACCCGAGAATGTACTCACGAGTAGTGGTCTACCCGAGAATGTACTCACGAGTAGTGGTCTACCCGAGAATGTACTCACGAGTAGTGGTCTACCAGAGAATGTACTCACGAGTAGTGGATGACCCGAGAATATACTTACGAGTAGTGGACCTCCCGAGAATGTACTCACGAGTAGTGGTCTACCAAAGAATGTACTCACGAGCAGTGGTCTACCAGAGAATGTACTCGCGAGTAGTGGACAACCCAAGAATGTACTCACGATAAATGGTCTACCAGAGGATGTACTCACGAGTAGTGGACAACCAGAGAATGTACTCAGGAGTAGTGGACAACCCGAGAATGTACTCACGAGTAGTGGTCTAACCGAGAATGTACTAGCGAGTAGTGGTCTACCAAAGAATGTACTCACGAGTAGTTGTCTACCCGAGAATGAACTCATGAGTAGTGGACAACCCAAGAATGTACTCACGAGTAGTTGTCTACCAGAGAATGTACTCACGAGTAGTGGTCTACCCGAGAATGTACTCACGAGTAGTGGTCTACCCGAGAATGTACTCACGAGTAGTGGTCTACCCGAGAATGTACTCACGAGTAGTGGACAACCCGAGAATGTACTCACGAGTAGTGGTCTATAAGAGAATGTACTCACGAGTAGTGGTCTACCCGAGAATGTACTCACGAGTAGTGGTCTACCAGAGAATATACTCACGAGTAGTGGTCTACCAGAGAATGTACTCACGAGTAGTGGTCTACCCGAGAATGTACTCACCAGTTTTGGTCTACCAGAGAATGTACTCACGAGTAGGGGATGACCCGAGAATGTACTCACGAGTTGTGGACAACCCGAGAATGTACTCACGAGTAGTGGTCTACCAGAGAATGTGCTCACGAGTAGTGGTCTACACGAGAATGTACTCACGAGTAGTGGTCTACCCGAGAATGCACTCACGAGTAGTGGTCCACCAGAGAATGTACTCACGAGTAGTGGTCTACCAGAAAATGTATTCTCGAGTAGTGGTCTACCCGAGAATGTACTCACAAGTATTGGTCTACCAGAGAATGTAATCACGGGTAGTGGTCTACCAGAGAATGTACTCACGAGTAGTGGTCTACCAGAGAATGTACTCACGAGTAGTGGTCTACCCGAGAATGTACTCACGAGTAGTGGTCTACCAGAGAATGTAATCACGGGTAGTGGTCTACCAGAGAATGTACTCACGAGTAGTGGTCTACCAGAGAATGTACTCACGAGTAGTGGTCTACCCGAGAATGTACTCACGAGTAGTGGTCTACCAGAGAATGTAATCACGGGTAGTGGTCTACCAGAGAATGTACTCTCGAGTAGTGGTCTACCAGAGAATGTACTCACGAGTAGTGGATGACCCGAGAATGTACTCACCAGTAGTGGACAACCCGAGAATGTACTCACGAGTAGTGGTCTACCAAAGAATGTACCTACGAGTAGTGGTCTACCAGAGAATGTACTCACGAGCAGTGGACAACCCAATAATGTACTCACGATAAGTGGTCTACCAGAGGATGTACTCACGAGTAGTGGACAACCAGAGAATGTACTCAGGAGTAGTGGACAACCCGAGAATGTACTCACGAGTAGTGGTCTACCAGAGAATGTACTCACGATTAGTGGCCAATCCGAGAATGTACTCACGAGTAGTGGTCTACCCGAGAATGTACTAACGAGTAGTGGTCTACCCGAGAATGTACTCACGAGTAGTGGTCTTCCAGAGGATGTGCTCACGAGTAGTCGTCTACCCGAGAATGTACTCACGAGTAGTGGTCTACCCGAGAATGCACTCACGAGTAGTGGTCTACCAGAGAATGTACTCACGAGTAGTGGTCTACCAGAAAATGTACTCTCGAGTAGTGGTCTACCCGAGAATGTACTCACGAGTATTGGTCTACCAGAGAATGTACTAACGAGTAGTGGTCTACCCGAGAATGTACTCGCGAGTAGTGGTCTACCCGAGAATGTACTCACGAGTATTGGTCTACCAGAGAATGTACTAACGAGTAGTGGTCTACCCGAGAATGTGCTCACGAGTAGTGGTCAACCCGAGAATGTACTCACGAGTAGTGGTCTACCCGAGAATGCACTCACGAGTAGTGGTCTACCAGAGAATGTACTCACGAGTAGTGGTCTACCAGAAAATGTACTCTCGAGTAGTGGTCTACCCGAGAATGTACTCACGAGTAGTGGTCTACCCGAGAATGTACTCACGAGTAGTGGTCTACCAGAGAATGTACTCACGCGTAGTGGTCTACCCGAGAATGTACTCACGAGTAGTGGTCTACCAGAGAATGTACTCACGAGTAGTGGTCTACCAGAGAATGCTCTCCCGAGTAGCGGTCTACCCGAGAATGTACTCACGAGTAGTGGTCTACCAGAGAATGTACTCACGGGCAGTGGTCTACCCGAGAATGTACTCACGAGTAGTGGTCTACCAGAGAATGTACTCACGAGTCGTGGTCTACCAAAGATTGTACTCACGCGTAGTGGTCTACCCGAGAATGTACTCACGAGTAGTGGTCTACCCTAGAATGTACTCACGAGTAGTGGTCTACCAGAGTCTGTACTCACGGGTAGTGGTCTACCAGAGAATGTACTCACGAGTAGTGGTCTACCAGAGAATGTACTCACGAGTATTGGTCTACCAGAGAATGTACTCACGCGTAGTGGTCTACCCGAGAATGTACTCACGAGTAGTGGTCTACCAGAGAATGTACTCACGGGTAGTGGTCTACCAGAGAATGCTCTCCCGAGTAGCGGTCTACCCGAGAATGTACTCACGAGTAGTGGTCTACCAGAGAATGTACTCACGGGTAGTGGTCTACCCGAGAATGTACTCACGAGTAGTGGTCTACCAGAGAATGTACTCACGAGTAGTGGTCTACCAGAGAATGTACTCACGAGCAGTGGTCTACCCTAGAATGTACTCACGAGTAGTGGTCTGCCAGAGAATGTACTCACTGATATTATGATATTGAGTCGTGTGATATACAGTGTCACACATTGAGTGCGAGATTAGATAACATTGATAGTATCACTTATGTGTTAGAAGTCATCTTGCATTGTGTTCAGTTTATCATCAATATAAATATATTAAGGTCAACCATTGGAACAATAAATCAGTTCAGAGTCCGATCAGGACACAACATGGCGCAGTCAGACTCGAATGCGGCGGGAACGAGCCCGACAGATCATGTTAAGGAGGACGCTATCCCACAGCTAATTCAGCTTTTTTAAGAACAACTTCAAGCGTCAGCCCAGCGAGAGGAGCGCTTAGCAGCACTGTTGGAAAGGACACTACATGACGGAAACGGTCAAAGAGAAAATTATGACAGAGCAAGACAGCACAAGACAGTGAACGGCATTGACCGTCCTATCCTGAGAGCGAAAGCCAGTCTCGCAGACTTTGTCGGTTGGAAAGAGGCATGGTCTGGCTTTGCAGCGTGTCAAGGCATCAGGGCAGCAAAGGAAGAAACACAGAAGGCGGATCTTAGACAATGCTTGGACAAAGAACTGCGGAGATCTGCAAGGCAAGGAGTCATCGTATTGAACGAGCAATCCACGGTGGATGGCTGGCTTCAAGCTCTGGAAGTCTTCATCAGGAAACAAAGGAATGTTTTGCTTGATCGCATGGAATTCTATCGAGCATGCAAAACAGAGGGAGAGACATTCACAAGTTTTTACACCATCTTCAAGGAGTTAAATGCAGCGTGTAATTTCCAGAGCCTCTTGGAAGCCGTTTGCCATGATTGCAGGACCACAATTGAAGCTTATGAGCACTGCAACACACGCGTGAAGCAAGTTCACTCTGAGACTATGAGGGACAGAATCCTCGTAGGAATCAGAGGCGATGAAACTCGGCATAAACTTCTTGCGAAAGCAGAAATCACGCTAGAGGAAGCGATAGCAATAATTATGTCATGCAGAGGAAGCTGCAGCGCAGACGCAGTCAAGTATGGAACAAACATGCCAGGAGTTACAGCTCAAAGCTGTAATGAGATCCCAGCACAAGAAAGAGAAATTTGCACGCAATCGGGAACAGAAAACACCATGGAATCCGCCGGAGAAACAAACAGCCTCCCTGTCAAGGTGCAAGAAGTGCGGGTTGCCACATCCGGGAGAGATCAGATGCCCGGCTGAAGGACGAACATGCCATCTTTGCGGGGAGGTGGGCCATTTCAAGAAAGTTTGCGACCAACAAGGAACGCAGCAAAAAAGAGACCGAGTGGGAAGAATATCTCTACAACGGGTCTCGTTGGAAGAAAGTGACACGATCAGTCTGAGATTGGAGACAAATCAGGACAATGGTCATGTCCAAGTCACTTTCGCATGGTTGCCGGACACTGGCAGTGATGTTAATGCGATCGGACAACAACAGCTGGAACAGCTTGGATTGCCAACTGAAAAAAACTAGATGGAGACGACGCCACGATCACAAATGCTAATGGCCAGCATCTCCGTAATCGCGGCACAATGAAGGTGGATTTGGCAACTGAAGCGGGTCACTGCTGTCGCAGGACAATTCATGTCTATGAAGGAATTTCGACCCCGCTGCTATCACGATCTACCCTGAAGGCACTAGGGTTTCTTCCACAACAGTGGCCCAGACAGTGCGTGGCATTATAGTCAACATCTAGACGCACTATTAAATTACGGCGGATAAGAAAACCACGATCAACGAAGATCTGTCGAAGGCATTTCAGTTTGCGGCGGAATGGAGGAAAGGAAAGGACCACTTCCTGGCCGACGCCTTTTCCAGGGCGCCAGTGGATCGGCCAGGAGGGAGAGACCAGCTGGGTGAGATGGATCAAGAAGGCGTCAACGATGATGACGTTTGTGAAGATCTGATCGCACAAGAAAGCCAGTGGCACGTTTTGGCATTGCCAGTTTTAGAGGACAATCTTATGACGGAGGTGATGTGATATTGAGTCGCATGATAACACATACAGTGTCACACACTGAGTGCGAGATTAGATAACATTGGTATTATTACTTATGTGTTTTAAAGTTAGAAGTCATCTTGCATTGTGTTCAGTTTATCATCAGGTCAAGCATTGGAACTAGAAATCAGTTCAGAGTCCGATTAGGACACAACACTCACGAGTAGATGTCTACCAGAGAATGTACGTGGGTAGTGGTCTACCAGAGAATGTACTTGGGTAGTGGTCTACCAGAGAATGTACGTGTGTAGTGGTCTACCAGAGAATGTACGTGTGTAGTGGTCTACCAGAGAATGTACTCAGTGTACTGTAACACCACACTCGCACCCACACGCTAGCTAAAAAAAGGCAAAAAATTAATAGAGAGCATGGCGGCCAGCAAGAGAGATGTCAGTGTAGTACACGGGCAGAGATATGGCACGGTGTGGGTGACTGGCAGCAGGGGAGCACCTGAAAATGCGACTTCCAAAATTTCCAGCCAGGGCTGCTCAGCTGGGCTGTGTGAAAAACTCGCCTTGCGGCCAAAAAACCCTTCTACTAATATGGGACCTGCCCCACTGCCAGTCACACCCAACAAACTGAAGAAAAAGTAATCATGCCAAAAAACCGCTGACCCTCGGGACAGAAACACAAACAGAGCATGCGGCATGCCATTGAAAACGAGAAAACAGCGGACGAAACAAGCAAAAAGGTACCGGACCCAAGGGTGGGTGGGCGGGAGAACTTCAAGCTAACAGGAGGGACCCAGGACCAAAGCACGTGTCAACTGAGCACTACTCGAGAGGCTCGAGTTTCGTGATTCGCAGGCTCACTCGTTCACCCCCCCCCCCCCCATCCGCTGGGGGCTGTGTCCCCGTCGTCCCTCTGCCACTCTGCTCGGCTGCACATTCCTCACCCTCAGTCGGTGGCCACCCAATTTGCCGGAATTACAACTGGACCTGATGCCAAGGGCAGTGTGGGAGAGCGCACCTCTACGATAATTTCAAGGCCACCACCTGAAAATTGGCATGCACGCCGACCTCCTCCAGCAACTAGCCTAGTACATCAGCTCAACCCGCCAAACGGTCAGCCAAGTAAGTCACCCATAGCAGATCCCGACCCAAGCATGGCAGGGTGCCACACCACTAGCTCTGCTTTGAAGCAGACATGTGAAGACAGCAGTAACACACAGTTTCTCTCACTCACCATACTAGCCAGCCCTGCTCTTGATTCCAATATGCCATGTATTTACACGCCCATCAATGTTGTCAGCTTTACTAGACTGCTCGCTGATGATTCAGGCAAGGCATTCTCTTCCTGCATGAGCAGGGGCTTAAAATCTGGATTTTTTTTTTTTTTAGACCAGCTGCCGATTGCTTGGAACAGCATGGCAATTTGCTCTGCTAAGATTATGTTGACTGACTGCACTGATAGCAACAGCAGCATCATTCACGTGCGTGCATTGCAATATGTCACAACTTAGCATGGAGGCTGGGCAAACATGGGCAAGCTATCTCCTCTCATCTGGCAATCTACCACAGCCTTCGACCACCACACTCACACGCCCACACTCATGCCCCCTAACGGGCATCGCACTTTGTGCGTGGGTTGTCCACACTCCGTCCATTTCATGGGCTGCACTTCATGCGTGGAATATCATAATACCATCATTATGAGCCGTCCAATCTCCGCCCATTTCATGGGTGCCTACTTCACGGGCTGCATCTCTTGTGCAGAGGATCCTACATATGATTATCAAATGCCAGATTCGGTTGCCCTGCACTCCATGAATCCTCCATAATTTGTGTGTTCTGCACTGGTCTGCAATAGCGAGTGCATGTGTGATAACAGGGGACAAAAAAAACAAAAACGTCCGGGACCCAAGGGAGGAAGGGTGGGTGGGAACATTCCAGGCTAAAACGTGGAACACAGGACCATGATGGCAGATGAGAGAGAGAGAGAGAGAGAGAGAGAGTTGCGCAGTGGAAGAGCAACAGTGCACAACAGAAAATGGTGAATAAATAATAAGTTTTTACACTCTTTTGCTAAGCTCAGTCCTGAAAAGCAACATTTTTCACTCACATAGCAACCGGTTTGTTCATGGGGTAGTGGTCTACCAGAGAATGTACTCACGAAGCGAAGGATAGTCAGGCGGAAGCAATGTGTGTGGATACAGAAAGAAAGTCGTGCTGTGAGTCCGCGATTTACTTATCCTTGGAGGACACGGGCCTCCAACCGCCGTGCTGTTGTAGCAGTCTGTCCACAATGCCCGAGTTAGCTGCGGCTATCGCAACACCTGATCGGAGGCTGAGGAGACGTATGATGTCGGGTCAGGCTGGGTGCGGCCCACAGCCAACTTGAGGATTTTCGTGGCTCCGCTGTAGCTCATGGTGCCGCGAACGCCTGGCCCAGAGCGGGCGGAGGTTGCTTTTCCCAGTACATGTTGGCCAGGTGAATGTCCTCCTTGATGGAGAAATCTCTGTTATGCGGACCGGACATGACATAGAGCCGGTGAATTGGCGAGCAACCAGAATCACGTCCCCTACTTCAGTTAATCGTTCTTGCGGCTTGGCAGGTGCACGGACATATGGGTCAGGTAGAGTCCAGCGAGGACACCACGAGACGATGCAAGTCGTCCCAGGGCAGTAGGGCAAAGAACCCAAGACAAATCATGGTGGTACATTGCAGATCCCCAGTGACGCATCTGGTTGGGCCAGGGTGGACATCAGCTGGCGGAACAAGGACTGTGAGATCGGAGTGCGGCGGGAGACGGGACGAGAACAGATATGGTGAGCGGCGACTTGCAGTTGCAAGATATCTGGCTCCGCGATCGGATGTGGTTGACCAGCCTTATGGTGCAACCAACGAAAAGCCGCTCAGCCTTGTGCAACAGAGGCAAACGTAGCGCCTTGTTGGATCAAACTCGTTAGGTATAACACCAGGTGTACCTTGAGAGCTGGGAAAAGGTGTGAATCCGTCCCCAGAAGCCCATATAGGCCAGGGACCGAATGCTTGCAGATATGCCCTGCCTGTAGATTGTGCCACGTCAGTGAGCAGGATGAACGGTAGCACATCGACCAGGTGCTGGACGAGTGGATTCTGTATGGACGCTAGTTCCGTCCAGAAGGGGGAGGACGCTGAACAAGGCATATACAAAACGCACACACACACACACACAGACAGGAAAATGACACACAGGGGATCAGGTATGTAGAGACTGTGTGTTGCTCCTGTGAGTTTTGTCGTTGTTCTGTTCATGTTTCGTAGGTTTCCAGACTCCCCCAATCAGTGCGCTTTCGAGGTGTCTAACCCTCCTCTGCCTCTAACACCATCGGGCTTCTCCCTCCCTCATCATCACTGCCCCTTGGGCTTCTCCCTCCCTCATCATCCCTGCCCATCGGGCTTCTCCCTCCCTCATCATCATTGCCCATCGGGCTTCTCCCTCCCTCATCATCCCTGCCCCTCGGGCATCTCACTAATTGGAAAGGTTAAGTTCATTGAATTGGCAATTCACACGGAAAAACACCCTATACTAAAAAACGCAAGGAACAGAACAGCATAGGCAGCAAGCGCAAGAAAAAAAACACCAAGAGGCTACAGAAAAGGCAGCCCGCAGAGGACAGACTACACAGGGAGGGGGGGGGGGTGGGGGAGGACAAGGTAACCAAAAAACAAACCTGAGGCCGTACAGTAAGACCTCTAACGAGCACAGTTTCCGAGAGAACAAAAACTGCATGAAAACGGAAAGGCGGTGGTTGCGGCCCAAAAAGACAGACTGGTTGTGGTGTGTGCCTAAATGAGCCAAACCCGGGCTGGAAGGCTTCTCGGATAACGGTAAATGGTGTGACAACACATAAAAATAGCCATAATGAATAATACGTAAAACAAAAACTGAGGCACCAATATTTTACCAAAATGCAATAGGGTGTCACAGCCCATTGACAGTATTGTCACAAGCACATAAAATTATCTCGTCAGACTCCAGCCAGTCCGGGAACTCATGCTCCGTCCATCCGTGGACGAGCTCAAGCAGTGGGTTGTGGTTGCTGAGTCCAGTGTGGTTGGCGACTACTGCCTCAGCCGACCTGGGAGCAATGCCTACTGACGTGACCCAACTCCTGGCAGTTCCAGCAATGCGGGCCGCTGCCAGGGGTTCAGCCACCGTAGGCAAACAGTCCGTGGCCTGATGGTCTCCTCTCGAATTGGGCGTTGTTGCCAATGTTGGATGCACGGATATTCCTGCCTGGGCTGCCTCGCCGAGTCTTTTGTCGTCCGCAAGGCTGTCACCCAGGGTGCCCTCCTCGTAGACTCTCACTGTTTCCCAGTCAAAGGAAACGGCTATTTTGAGTTGTTTCTGCCTTCTACAGATTTCAGTCTCACCCTGCCTCAAGAGCACCTTGGCCTCAGGTGTGGAGTCCGATAGCACCGATATGGCGGCATCAACCTTTTGCAACACCATCTTGTTGGTGACGAACTGAGCCTATAGCCCTGCCGACTCGAGCTTTTTCTGGGCTTCGCTTTGATGACTTGTCAGAGACTGCGCTGCTTTTAGTTTGGCCACCTAAGCTCGGTCCGCCGTGGCCTCCTCCTGCACCCCTTTTATTTGTGATGAAATATTTGTAAATGGGGAGGCGAACCACGATGGCATCTCCTCTTTTGCTGAGCTCGGTGTTGGTGGGTCAGGTGAGGCAGCGGAGGTGGCAGCTGGGTGTAATCTTGCAGTCCTGGCTAGCTCAGGAGGAACAAGATGAGCCTCGGTTCCATGGTTGTGAGTGGACATTGGCATGTTGAAATATTTGGACCTAAAAAAACTCCAAGCTAACACGAGGAACAGAAGACGACGATGGCAGGTGAGAGAGAGAGAGAGAGTTGCACAGTGGAAGAGCACCAGTGCACGACAGAAAGAAGTGATTGAAAAAATACGTTTTACACTCTTTCGCTGAGCTCAGCCATGAAAAAAACACATTCAGGAGCACTAGATTTAGCACGAGCAGAAAGGATCACTGCGGATACAGACTTTCAGTGGTGCTCCTTTCTCTGATGTGATAAAGCACCTGCGCGTCATGGATAACCGCATAAGTTAGTGTCACCCGTGGGCTGGTGAGAAAAGTGACGCCGAGAGGCATTGCCCTTTTGCAGCCCACTCTCAGCAACATCTCGTGGTATACAGTTTTGAGGAACAACGATGCAACCATGATAGTGAGAACTTCAGTGCTTCCTGGGCAAAAGTGAGTTGGTTGTATTGCTCTAAACAAGGTTGTACATTGTGTGTGTGTGTGTGTGTATGTGTATGTTTGCATCTGTGTGTGTGTGTGTGTGTGTGTGGGTTTGTGATTGCATGAGTGAGTGTGTGTGTGTGTGTTTATGTTTGTGTGTGTGTGTGTGTTTGTGTGTGTGTGTGTGTGTGTTTGTGTGTGTGTGTGTGTTTGTGTGTGTTTGTGATTGCATGAGTGAGTGTGTGTGTGTGTTGTGTGTGTGTGTGTGTGTGTGTGTGTGTGTGTGAGTGAGTGTTCTTCCTCCGTTAAGCAAAACTTTGTTCCGTTTTGTGTTCTTGTAATTGTCTTTCTGTCGGCATTAGACAAACATGTCAGTGATCTCTCCCCTACAAAGACTATCCGCAGTGTTGTCCTTTGTTCTGACAGGCTTTTGAACCTCCGAAAGCGGGGAGTCCTTGAAATAATCGGCGAAGCATAACAATTTCTTGACAGGATGTCACCAGAATACAACCCAGGCGCATAACACTGAGGTGCGAAAATAAGAAACAGTTTGAAAGACCGCGGTTTAATAGCCAATTGAGCCATCTTTCCAACATTCCTTTTGAGTCTCTATCCCCTTCCCCGGAGCGACTCACGTGACCAGTTTTGGCACTGAGCAAGTACAAGTACAAGAGCATGTGCGTGTGCGTGTGTGCGTGCTTGCGTGTGTGTATGTGTGAGTTGCGTACATACTTGGGTGTGTACGCGCGTATTTGAGTAGCCTGCGTGCGTTTCTTTGTGTGTGTGTGTGTGTGTGTGTTTCTTGGTGTGTGTGTGTATGTGTGTGTTTTTCTTTGTGTGTGTGGGTTTGGGTGTGTGTGTGTTGTCGCGCGCGTGCGTGCGTGCGTGTGTGTGTGTGAGCAAAAAGCGGAAAATGAAAAATATAAAAATTAAAAATAGAGATTCACTGGCCAGAAAAAGCCACTTCAATCAGCTGCGTGGTGGATACCAGGCTAGAATTACTTGCGGTCAAATCATCAGCCTAACAATCTGTTGAATGGTGTGATCCTAGCACAAGTTGCTTCTGCGATGGGCATGTCTGAGTTCTGAGTTCTGAGTGTGTAAGTGGGTGTGTGTGTAGCATTATGGTGCTATTGCAGATTAATGGGTGCACGCAGCTTTGTGCTACCGCTCAATCTATGCTGCTATGTTTAATAGTGCTGTTACTGCATGCCCATGCTTTGCTGCTGGCTATGGTTTCTGTGCGGCTTGGCACTCTGCATGATATTGAATGCATCTCTCTAGGTGACATTGAACGTGTCTCTCTACGTGGCGTTCATGCGTGTCGCTCGGCTCCGATGTGGGCAGCGTGTGGCGGCGTCATGATGACGTTTGCTTGTAGCGCTCAACGTGGGTGGCATGCTTCGTTGCATGTCTTGCTAGAGTTTGCTCTGTTATATATTTCGATCCGTTCTGTGCGATGATCATTCTTGCTTGCTCGTAGTCTTTCACCCTCCCACCTCCCATTTCTCATCACTAATATGCTTTGATAAAGTGAATAAACGGGGTGTTGGCCACGCTCATTTACGGCTACTCAGGGCCTCGGTCGCCGTCCCTCGGACGCAGACTCTTGTAGATTCTTGGCTCCGCCAACATTCTGCTCCGGCAGTGTCTATCCGGCCGACCCTGAATCCTCTCTCGTAGATACTTGGCTCCGCCAACATTCTGCTCCGACAGTGTCTACGTTTTTCTTTCCGTAGCCTCTCACTTTGTGGTCGGCACTCCCCCGTACCGCAAGTTGCTGTGTGTTGTAGTGAATATGCGTGTGCGTGTGCGTGCGTGTGCGTGTGTGTATGTGCGAGCATGCAAGTGTCTGTGTGTTTGTGTGTTGTCTGTTTCGGTTTGTGTGTTTGTGTGTACGTGTGTTTGAGCATGATAGCATGTGTGTATTTTTATCTGTGTGTTTTGTTTGTTTGCGTGTTTTGTGTGTGTATGTGTGTATATGTGTGCGTATGTATCTGTATGCGTGTGTGTGTGTGTGTGAGAGCATGTCACCGTGTGCGTGTGTGCATGCATGTACGTACGTATCTGTGTGCTTGTGTGTGCGTGCGTGCGCATTTGTGCTTGAATACTCAGGCTCTTCTGATGCTGGCAGCATGCTTCTGTGGCAGCATTCATTGTGTCCAGTTTTTACTCTGGTGTGATCCGTCGCTCTTGAATGGCAAAGTTATGTTCAGTCCCTTTAGTGAGACACGAAGGGTGAGTACTGGCCGAAGTGCTCGGCGTGAAACTGTATGTTCTGATCACTGGTTGGTTTATTCTGATAAACTGAGCATGTGCTCATCCAGCGTCACTTCGCTGTCAAAGATGTTCCTAGAAAATTGAATGTTCCTCTCTTTGTAAATGTGGTGAACATTGCGCCTCAAAGCCATAATAGAGTAAAACCTGTAACTAAAGACGACCGTGACTAACAGCCAGCCTGCTGCTACACACCACTTCGCCAGGCACGGTCGGTCTCATATACAAAAATGCACTGTGACAAGCGACTACCTGCTGAACGCATCCAGCGACCGCCTTTTCTTGTCCCAAAGTCGATTTTGACCAGTAACTAGCGACAGCAGTGCAGGAAATGAAAGGTTGTTCGAAGCTCCTTCTTCGAAATTTTGATGATTTTCTGTCCTGAATGGACTCTTTGGATACTACAGCTGCATGAATGAACGCAATCTCATTTTGACTATGGGCTGCACTGCACCTGTCATAGTTTCAAGTGCTCTCATGAGCAAACATTATAGGAAACGTCTTGGAGAGTAATTGCTCGAACCTGCTCGATGATCGATGCTACTGCTCAAAGGAAAAATGGCATTGTGCAAGTGGTGTGAATTTTCATTAGCTGCATTTTAACATGCATATCAGACATGGAATTATGGTCGTGCGGTTCAAATCTGTAACTTAAGACCACATGCCACTAAAGACCATTTCTTCTGGCACCAAGGGGTGGTCGTTAGTTGAAGGTTTTACTGTACACACGGTTTACTTTAGTTGAGCTACTTTGTCCGGCTTGTTGAAATGTGCGCTTCACTTCAAAACTCAATCATTTGTACAAATGAGCAAGAGAACTACTTCACCAACCACGTCGCCACCATCACGACAAAGTTTCGCCAGCGAGCGGTCCTGCTGATCCACATGACCAAGCATATCACCCCAGCCGTAGCCAGCCGCTTGTACACTGGATATGTTCGACCTGTGGTTGAATACGCCTCATCCCTCTGGCAGTTTCAACTCTCCAGTGCTCAGGCTACTACCCTTGAACGGCTACAGGCAAGAGTGGCACGTGTGATCCTGCGGCCGTATGGCGTGTACCCTCCTCAAACGGAGCCGAAAGCCTCACTTTTTGCGCACCTCCAGTGGCCCAGCCTCGCATCGCGAAGACACATTCAGTGCCTTCTTGAGCTCCACCACCTTATCAATAGCCAGATAACGTCCCTGGAGGACCTAGACTACCCAGTATCAAACAGCGCCAGGCGCCCCCAACATCTACTCCCACCTGCTAGAGCCAGCACACACACGCGTGCCACCTTTCTCTTTGTCACCACTGCCACATGAAACTCCCTCCCGGCTGCCATTCGTTCTGTATCCAGCCCAAAATGTTTTACCGCTCTTGTCCGCACACGCTTTGCTATCATCCGTTATGAGCCCTCTGGTTTCATTCCAAGTAGAGTAGCGTTGTCATAGAGCAGTGTGTTATATAACTACCACCCCGCATCTTTCTATTTCCTATTTTTATTTTTCTCCTCAGCTTCTTCTTCATAAGCTGTTGACGGAGACTCCCTCGACTTAGGCTAAGGCCTGTGGAAAATCCATAAATACAAATACAAACCAACTAAAAACTCAACCAAGAGATGGTAGATAGATATCTACCGTGTATCGTCTCTTGGGCTGACCTTCTAGTTTTCATCGCTGCTGGTGTCTCTGGGCGCATCTGCAAGCGCGTCACCCTGCAAAACATCGCCAGTTTTTGTCTTCTTCAAGCTACGCTGCAATTCTTGATTTTTTCTATCATTAGATTTTGACGATCGCCTTCGCCTCTCCCTCGTGCAGTGCAACTGTCAGAATAGCTATAGGGGTTTACACCCGACGTTGCCACGAAACCTTCAAATGAGGTGAACAGGTAAACCACCACGCACCAAAAAGATTACTTCTCATCACCTTGTTCCGCTTACTGACAGTCTGTGTCATACAGTCTGACCGTATGCGCTCATCCCTGGTGTATGAATCAATGGGCCACTACCGGTAGTAGTACACTGTCACTGGAGACGAGATGGAGCATTCACATTGGCTTGGTGCAACGATAACGCCTCGCGGCTCCGAAAACTCCACACCATCCACCAGCCGCATCCGCAGAAAACTTCACTGTTTGTTCATTTCAGTTTTCCAGCCAGTTTCTCGTGGGAAAGACGACTCCAGGGGTGGTTGTTTTTTTCGATCAGTTGCTCGGCGATCTTGAGTCGTCGGCCCCCACATCGTGGACGACTGCGGGATACATCAGTGAGCTGGACAACCCGATGATTGTGCTGCTGCACTAGTCTCTGGCTGACGCGTTTGCAGAAAATTCTGCCCAGGAAACAGAGACTGCAGCGACTTTAATCTGTCAGGAGGGAATCAAGAACGATCGCCCTTGAGTTCCTGGTGCTCTGTGACAATTCTCCATCGTATTGGGGGTCTTGATATCATCAACAGGCCTTCTCAGTGTTGCAGGTGAAGTAACAAGAGTCCTCTGACGACAACATTTGAACGCGAAACGTACGAGTCGTCTAGGAGTTTGAGGTGCTGCCTCCTTTGGAGTTGTGAGCCATTCCTTCCTCAATGTCACAAATCAACAACTGAAGGACACTGTAAGGTAGCTGGGAAGTTTATTCCGTCCTGAGATAATTTGGATTTGCTTGGTAGGCTTCGGAAACAAAGCGCACATTTTAGTAAGTCGGACCAAGTACAACATAACCACTGGCCAGTGGGTATACTTTAGTAGAGCTACAACATAACCACTGGCCAGTGGGTATACTTTAGTAGAGGTACAACATAACCACTGGCCAGTGGGTATACTTTAGTAGAGCTACAACATAACCACTGGCCAGTGGGTATACTTTAGTAGAGGTACAACATAACCACTGGCCAGTGGGTATACTTTAGTAGAGGTACAACATATCCACTGGCCAGTGGGTATACTTTAGTAGAGCTACAACATAACCACTGGCCAGTGGGTATACTTTAGTAGAGGTACAACATAACCACTGGCCAGTGGGTATACTTTAGTAGAGGTACAACATATCCACTGGCCAGTGGGTATACTTTAGTAGAGGTACAACATAACCACTGGCCAGTGGGTATACTTTAGTAGAGCTACAACATAACCACTGGCCAGTGGGTATACTTTAGTAGAGCTACAACATAACCACGGGCCAGTGGGTATACTTTAGTAGAGCTACAACATAACCACTGGCCAGTGGGTATACTTTAGTAGAGGTACAACATATCCACTGGCCAGTGGGTATACTTTAGTAGAGGTACAACATAACCACTGGCCAGTGGGTATACTTTAGTAGAGCTACAACATAACCACTGGCCAGTGGGTATACTTTAGTAGAGCTACAACATAACCACGGGCCAGTGGGTATACTTTAGTAGAGGTACAACATAACCACTGGCCAGTGGGTATACTTTAGTAGAGCTACAACATAGCCACTGGCCAGTGGGTATACTTTAGTAGAGGTACAACATAACCACTGGCCAGTGGGTATACCTTAGTAGAGCTACAACATAACCACTGGCCAGTGGGTATACTTTAGTAGAGGTACAACATAACCACTGGCCAGTGGGTATACTTTAGTAGAGGTACAACATAACCACTGGCCAGTGGGTATACTTTAGTAGAGGTGAACGATAAGGGAAAAGGTATTGTAGTTCTCCCAAGGGTACACAACCCCCAAGAGTGTGCTACTGCAGTTTTGTTGTAACACTTTATGAGATGGCAGGATTTCACATCACATGACGAGCTTGCACACAGTATGTTCACACTGTGCATGATAGAAAGAGGGTTGAACGCAACCCTGTTTTGGACTCAACTCTCCTGTGGTCACTTTGCACTGCTTGCCAGCGTAACTTTTGAATCACGTGTGATGTGAAGTTCTGGCGTAGCAGCACTCGCTAAAGGTTGTGTGGGCAGTTGCAAACTCTTGGGGTTATGTACTCTTTGTATCACTAACCTGCGGTTATGAGTTCTGTACATGGGGACCACTGATCCAAGTGTTTTTGTGGATTTCACGTCAAGTTCCAGCCAGTATTTACTATGTCCCTGTCCTCTACCACACACACTAAGATGAGATATGCTCTGTTTTTGGAAACAAGTCATTTGCACTTTGATTACATGTGTATGGTACTATTCTGCAATGGAAAGGAAAAATCTCGAACTTGCATGCTTTGCGGGTGATTGTAAGAATGTGTATGTGTGTGTTTGTTTGTTTGTTTGTTGCTATGGTGACCTAATAGTACTGCCAACTAGCATCACTTCTACATGTCTGCGCGGCCCGTGGACATAAAGCACTGTGTGAGCTGCTGATGAGAAAAGGCATAGCAGTTAATGTCCAAAATGAGGTGAGCTTTGGGGGTGGAATGCATCAATTAAATGCGCTTTGCAACAAACTCTTGTGTAATCAAGTATTTTTCAAAGACACAAAACCAAATAAATTGTCCTCATGTGCTGAGTATTGATGTGCGCATGTGGACATAGTGCACGGCATCATGTATGCCAGGGCCGCAGCTGCCACATATTTGACTGGTCCGGAGGAACATTTTCACCTTAAAATGATATAACTGAATCAAGTTACTACAATGTACCAGTACATGTAGCGCACCTGTACAGGTTATACAATTATATCGTCAGTTGAAATGCTTTTGGCGAAGTCACAGATTCGTGAGTGATCGTGGCACAGCGCATATTGTACATATTCGAAAATCTGCTGATTTGGGCTCGTATACTAGTGTGTCCATTCGAAAATCTCTATGAAATCATTTTGTATAACCACTTGATGTATGCGAATTCTCATACTTTGGAGAAAGATGATTGATACGGCTTTATGTGGATTGAATAAACGTCTTCAGGCTGTGAAGTCCACTGAATGACCTCTCTGATGTGGCGTTCGTGGCTGGAAGAATAAGCAGTAGGTGAAACAAAAAGCAGGCAGGCAATGACTTGTACATCTGGTGCAAAGTGCTTCTTGGTATAGTAATGACAGTGTTGGAGGAAGAAGCTTGCTTGGCTGCTGAGTTGCTTGGTTGCTGTTTGGTCTGGAGCTGACTGGGCTGCTGTTATATCTTCAGGTTGGCTGAGTTGGCAGTGTCCTGCCATTGGATGAAGTCCTGGTCCAGGTCTGGTCTAATCCTTAGCGCTAGGGCTGGGTTGTGCGTTGCGTCTAGCTGGATTACCTACATCGCTACATCGCTGCATCACGTGCTGGATCACGCGCTGGAGTGGAGTGCTCGCGCCTCTGTTCACACTGGTGGTTTGTCTTCACGACGCTATTTTCGCGACTTGCTGCGGCCGTGTCTGCGGTAATCTGGTGCAAGATGAGCCTGGGTGACGTTGTAGACTTAGCCATTCTCACTTTCGAGGAACTGCGAGGTTTAGCTCGGCGGCATAGCATTGATGGCCTGGACAGTATGGCTCGCGCGGAGGTGGTCGGGAAACTTCGCGAGGCTGGTGTGGGTGTGTTACACCCATCAGCTGCTGGAGTCGTTGAACGCTTGGGTGAGATGATGCGGATTGTTGTTAGCATCAGTGACGAGTTGGCAGCGCTGAGAGACGACCAGCGGCGGCAGATCACGGCTGCAGAGGAGAAGGGTATCCCCTTACTAGAGGTTGAAGCGATTGTAAAGCGGGAACTGGCATCTCTCTCGGACAGAGTAGGAGACTTGGAGAGGGCCAGCGGCGGGAAACAGCACAAGCATGCCCGGCCGCAGATGACTGCTCCCCTGGCGAGCTATTCGAAGATTGAAAGAGCACAAAGAGACCTACATGCCACATCCCGAGGTGAAGGATCAGTGCTTGAAGACGTTGCTAGGAATGAACCCAAGGAGTTGTATTCGCAGGCCATATCTAGAGATACTGCCCCAATTGACCTTCCAATGGACATATCGGTTGACCAGGCGCCATTCGAGGATGTCATGTCCAGGAAGGAGCGTCGACGCTTCAAGAGCCGGCTAGCATCAGAACCTCCCGGGACGGAGAAGGCTACAAGTCCTGCGGAACGGCAGACTGACAGTCGCAAAGCGCAGACAAATCCCATCCGCCGCCACGAGTCTTCACGTTACATCCGGGAACGTACGTCCGATAGCAACCCGACACCTTCCTTAGACACCGTCCCCAGAGGCCCGCGGAAAGTTCTCTACCTGGGGCAAATCCCATATGGTTGCCAGGCACAGTCCATCGCTGAATGGTGCAGAGATCGGGACGTGGAGATAGTGCAATGTATTATATACTCTTCTGAATACTTCAGAACGGCCTCCGCGAGAATAACAGTTGACGCTCAGGACGTGAACAAAGTTAGTGAAAAGTCTTTCTGGCCTGAAACAGTTGCATACACTCTCCGTGACTGGCGCTTCAGGTCCGACCAAGCAGAGGCGCAATGAACACCTCGATACTGAATGCGCAGGCTCCAACTTTCTTTCCGGGTAGATTGCGCCATCCGAAAGCACCTTTCAGAGACAGGGGAGGACTGAGTGGTGACGCTAAGCTGAAAGTTCTACTGATAAACATCAGAAGCCTTCGAAACAAGACTAATGACCTAGCACAACTCACCCGCCAGCATTGTCCTGATGTTGTCTGTGTGAACGAGACATGGCTGGATAGTACAATTACTGATGGAGAAATCACGTTGGCAGGTTACAATGTTTTGCGTGCTGATCGAGAGGATCAAGTTGGTGGAGGTGTCTGCTTATATTCCCGAACATCCTTGCCTCTCAAGCCGAGATGCGATATAGCTGCTGCTGGGGTTGAGAGTTGTTGGGGTGAGGTTCCCTGCACTGGTGGGAGTTGCTTGATAGGCACAATCTATCGTCCTCCCTCTGAACCTATTGGCTACTGGGATCGCCTTGATGGTCTTCTACACTCAGCTATCACTCCGGGCAGGAACGTTATACTGTGCGGTGACTTAAATGTGAATGTGGATCCATCAACGGCTCCAGATCATCAGCTCCATTTCCTGTCTGATCTAACGGCAAGCTACAGTCTCCACCAGTGCGTTCATCAGCGGACACGGTTTGCATCTAATTCCACAGCCACCACATTGGATCTGTTCTTCAATACGTTTGACCAGCACAATGTGGCAACGATCCATCCCGTGGCTTTCAGCGACCATGCAGCGGTCATAAGTGAATTCTACCTTGACCCGACAAGGAGTCCCGAGACATCAATGTTGTGCCGGAACTACCGAAGGATAAATCATGAAAGCTTCAAAGCTGACTTGATTCAGCAGAATTTTTGCAGCATCGAAGGCAGCCCAACAGACATGTGGACGGAGTGGAATAATCGCTTCCTGCAGGTGCTTGACACTCATGCCCCTCTTAGATCTTGTAAGCAGCACAAGCGACAATCGGTACCGTGGATGGACAGCCAGCTCTTGCACCTTTTGAGTAAGCGCAACCGGCTTCATAGAAAGTGGCTGTCAGACAGATCTGAGCAAAGGTATGCTACATTCAAAGCGGCGAGAAGGGAGGCCACTACCTGTAACCGGAAGCTGAAAGAAGCGTACTACAGTACAAAATTTCAGCTTGCGACTTGTGATGTAAAACAAACCTGGCGAATCATCAACCAGTTGACGGGGAAACAAAGAAAATCGGCACCGCTTCAGTGCTCAGCTGAGGCAATTCGAAGTGCTTTCGCCAAGATCGTGGAAGATCCCAGCCGCCCAGTTCATCTTCACCTACCCCAAGGGCCACGAACGGCAACTAGTTTTGTGGAATTTGTTCCTGTATCTATTGCAAAAGTCCGGAAGCTTCTAGAGCAACAGAATCCAACGAAGGCAACTGGCAGTGACGGCATCCCTGCGGCCCTTCTTCGAGCTCATGCAGATGTTCTTGCGCCGTCATTGGCCTTACTGTTCAACAAATCCATGAGGGAGGGACATTTCCCAGCTCCTATGAAGGTGGCCAGCATTTCACCTCTATTTAAAGGTGGTGATCCCAGCATAGCAAAGAATCACAGACCCGTGTCTCTAATGTCGATAGTTTCAAAGCTTTTGGAGCGAGTCATCCATGATCAGCTCACTCAGTACTTGTGCCGACATGATCTATTTCCACCAACTCAGTTCGGCTATCGTTCACATCATTCCACATGTGATGCCCTTGTATTAGCCGTTGAGGGCATATGCCAAGCCCAGACAAAAAAGTACTTCACGGGGATTGCTTTCGTAGATATGTCAAAAGCATTTGATAAGGTGAAGCACCAAACCCTTATTCAGGACCTATTCGAGGTCGGAATTGGTGGAACGGTGCTGCAATGGCTTGCAGACTACCTCTCAGATCGGACACAGTATGTTAAAGTCGGCCAGGTACAGAGCTCACCATACACCAGCTTCTCCGGAGTACCACAGGGGTCAGTTCTCGGGCCCCTGTTGTTTGTTCTCTACGTCCGTGACATTGCGAAAGAGCTGTCCCCTTACAACGTTGCGACCCTGCAATTTGCGGACGATATCTCAATTAGATCCAGCAGCATGAGCATGGATGAGGTGTCCCAAAATCTCTCAAGTGCTGTCCAGCACCTCGCCGATTGGCTTAGGAACCGCGGTCTCATCTTGAATGAAACGAAGACACAGATCATGTCGATATCGCCAGTACGATCTCAAACATTTGACTTGCAAGTGCAATGTAATGGACTGCCTCTGCCAACTGTTCGCTCTGCGAAATATTTAGGTCTCCACTTTGATGCGGACATGAGCTGGAACACCATGGTCGACCACGTCGCACGGGGCGTCGCGTCGAAAGTTGGCGTGCTCAGACGATACGCTACGTTCCTGCCCTTTCAATGTCGCATAGCCTATTTTCGTTCTTTCATTTTATCACACTTTATGTATGCCGCTTCTGCTTACTTACCATTTCTCACGGCGTATCAAAGTCGACGGCTTAATGGGCTCTTCAAGCGTGCTGTACGCACAGTCTGTCGGGTACCTCCCGGGACACCCACAAGCAATATTCGTACACGCATGAACATCCAAACATTGACCACATACACCAACATGCACCTTCTGGTTTTTATCTGGCGTTGTCTCCATGACTCCTCTAACATCAGCATGTTGTTCGCTAACTTTTTCAGCCGCAGTAATTCCACTCAAACTCGTGGTGGGCACAGCAATTTACTGATTGTCCCAGCCAGTGTGTGCCGTGCGTAGAGAAGGGTGATCTATGCTAGCACCATGACTGTGCTGCAGGCTAATAAGCAGAGCCAAGCCCAGGAAGGCAAGAAACATGATTCTTATCTTAATTCGTCGCACGGAGCTGCAGCGGGTTGAGCCATGGGGGTCTGGGGTCGAATCACGTTGTTTTATTTTACAAAAATACACCGCTGCCACCAATGTAGTGGGTAGCCGAGTGGTAGGCGCGGTGAAATCAACAAGAATTACTTTTATTCTACTTTCAGGTACACACCTGAGATACAATCGTTAGTGAAAGAAGAAGCGGCAAAATAACTGACTTTCTCTCCGGTGCACACCTGGAGGTTGAATAGCTCGTTATTATCAAAATCTCATCTCCTTCAAAACAGAAATGCGCAGCCGCTTTTATGCAGCAGACGCCGTACGCTTACATACAGAGATACACTAACTATACATCAGGCAAAGCTCCGTATTAGTTCCGTACTACTTCCGTATTGGTCGGGCAGGGATACTACACACACGCCTCGTCACTCGAACTGCGCGTACGAAATTGCATACTTTGGTATGCTGGCGCAGAACAAATTCGCTCGTAGAGGAAGACGAAAGCGTCTCACCGCCTTGTAATTTCACATGGCCAGTAGTTTTTCGACGCTGAAGACGATGGTATAGTCCGCGACGCTGCGACCCGACCAGAATAACCCGAAATTCATACCCTGAAAAGCGCTGAGCGCAGAGCTCCTAAATTTTGTCGTATGGAAACGGGACTTCGGGTCTCAAGGGCACGAACATCTCCTCTCTCAGATAAAGCAATTCACTCGATGCGATATTCTACAATTTGACCTGGCCACGCCGAAATGCACTGCCATGTCGGATTCTCCCATCGGAAGTATAGAAACTTGTTTCCAAAAAATCAGCGTCTGGGTGCGAGGGAGTAAAGTCACTACTGAAGGTCGCACGCTCCGTGTGCGTATGCGCGCATGCGCAATATGTCACTGCATGCACATCTACGATGTGCAAATCAGGGAGTAGTATGTATTTTACTACTCCCTGGTGCGAATGCACCGAAAGTGCACAAGTGCACGGTCGCCACGGCAAAAGAACATTTATGGCATGGCAGGGCCAAAGGTCAAACCCTAGGGGGTCCCGGGGCCAGACCAAGCGCGCCCGATACAGTGTGCCTTATTTAACCCAAAGGTCAAAGGTCAAACCCTGGGGGAGTCCCCGAGCCAGACCAAACGAGCCCGACACAGTGTGCCTTATTTGGCCCAAAGGTCAAAGGTCAAAACGCGGCCCAGAACCCGCCCCGCACTTACTACTCTCCTTACAACTTAAAGCCTGTTTGGGCGCGTTCCTGTCACTCGAATTGAACCCCCTTTGAACTCTTGAGTTGAACCTTGGTGTCCAAAAATGTGTAGCCTGCAGGTACGATAGCCAGTGCAGGCTGTCGTAATAAAACGACTCATCCGTGTTCCATTCCCGTGCATGGTACATGCATGGTGCGACGGCACAATGACAGCTGTCGCAAATCACACTGAGTATTACACGTGTTTGTTGGTGATTCTTGGTTAGCTGCTAGCTTTTCCCTACTCGAAGATGTTGCCGCCGCGAAATCTGGGGGTTTGTGTTCGTCCTGGCGAAAACCGTGTTTTGACCCGTCGAGGGAGACGAGTGTGAAGACGTACGATCTGTCCGAGAATCGGCGAAGAAGAAAGCTTCGCAGACGACCCGTAGTGGTTGGGAACAGAATGGAACATATACCAGTCGATGCCTGTCATGGTAGGGATGACTGCTACGAAGTTTTAGCCCCATGCTCCCCAGCGCTTTTTAGCGCCCGACGATAATTACCAAATTTCATCGATTTTCCATGTGGATCAAAGCATAGTCTCCTCAATCTTCTCCAGTCGAGCTGAGTCTGGACGCTACAATGTCGAGACGCGAAAAGAGAACATGCATGAACACACAGGAGCATCACAGGCAGCTGCATTCTGCCTTGACGAAGCTGAGAACAACACCAGCACCACGCATTTGGAAGACATTTCGAAGAAGACGAAGAACTACATATCTGCGTTCAAAAAAGCCTTTGTACTGTGCAGTATGCATGCGTGCATGCGGGAAGCACGGGGTCCGCGGATCAACTTCGTTCAAAAATCATTGTGCCACACGGGTTGTATGATTTGTGTGCGATCATGGTCTTTCTTCTTGACAAACAAAAGTGAAGTTTTTCGATCTTCAAATCGCCATAGCGTCCTTGTCATGACTCCAAATCAGCTGAAACTTTGCAGGAGGAGTGAAAATGCCATGCTGAATCGATTGGTACATTTTCGAAGGGTTTCCTTGAAAAATAAAATTTAGCCTGCACTGGCTAGGTACGATGACCAGGTGACTGGTGTATGCACAAGCACGTGACCGCTTACTCACCCGTGTTTGATTGGGGAATAAGGGCCAAACGCTGCATAGCAGGCTTCTTGGAACAATGCCTATCGACTCAGCATCCAAAAGACTACAACATATGGGCCAATAGCTTTCATCCGTGCTTTCATAAGAACGAAATGGCGCTTTTAGTGACATTTTGCATACAAATCCCCCTCTATGAAATAGTGGTTGCGACTTCGGCGATGATTTTTAAGAAAATGGTTTGCTCCCACACCGGAGTCAAGTGTCAAGTCAAGTCGGCGGAATAGCGCTAGCTCCAGTGTGGGAGCAAACCCTTTCCTAAATCCCCCTCGGATAGGGTCACCCAGTTTCGGTGGAAGAGCGGGAGTTCGATTGGGGATAAAGGAGGAAGGGAGCGTCTCAAATTCCTCGAACCAAGACCATTCGACTCAGCATCCTGAAGACAGAAGATGGTACAAATTAGTTAGAAATGGTTCAAGTAACGTGTCATGTTTGGTGTGGCTAACCTTGGCCGGTAATGTTTTTATTTAATTAATTAATTTATTTATTTTTTACTGAATGTCACATAACCATCAGATGCTGTAAAGCAGGGTGGTGGCATATTGGATGGAAGTGGAGGCGGGGCAAAAGTAACTCCTCCGATCAAAGGTCTCGGATTCATCGTTACTCATGTGAGCCGATACGTAGGAGAAATGAACATGTGCTTCCAAGGGGGAAGCACATTTGCAAACGATAATGGGGAGAATTTCAGATTGAGATATGACATAACACAATAGCAAAAGCAGTGCACCATGGGTTAGGAAGATGGAGAGAGCTGATATTCGTATATGGTACCATGACTGGGAGACACAAGCTAAGTTTAAGGCTGAGCGAAGGGGATCAGAGAGGATAGAAGGGAGCTGGAGTTCTGGTGAAATGCACCGCTGTTTGTGTTATTACTTCGTCCTTCGTTCTTTCTCTTCTTTTTTCATTAGCACATGGATTCATGATTACTCTTGGTTTCGTTGTTAAAATTCACACTTGTGTTTATCACTCCTGTTGGTATTGGCGTTGTTTTACGTAAGCTTTCTATAATGTGTAAAATCGGGGTTTGTCAACTGACATCCGCTGTATCCATTTTCTATTCACTCGGCGCATGAGCTGGATGAAATTATTTTATTAATGATGTTGAAAATATTATTGACGTTTCGGGCCAGTCACCGATCGTCAGAAAATGGTTCTGATGATGATTGACGGGCCTGAAACGTCAATAAGGTTTTCGACATCACGAAGAAAAGAATTTTCATTCAGCGCATACTCCGAGTGAATAGCAACTGAATACAGTGGTAGTTAGTTGACAAACCCCCTTTTACTGACAATGCAGTTGTGTGATGTCCACCATTTTCTGAACTTCTATAACATAAGGAAATAATTGGAGGCGTATCCAATTTCGAAAGAAAATTTTCAGCACCGGCACAATCCACACAGTTAAGTAAAGCGAATTTAGTAACCGAACGTTTTCGTTCCCTTCTCATCATGGCTTAGTACAGGGAATAATGTAAACATGTCTTTTTTCTTTCTATAACCGTTCAATTTTGTTTCATAGACAACGACAGTTCCTGATGAGTGTTGTACGAAAGTTTGTTTGAATCCTAGTTTTCCTCTACACTATTTCTTCCTACTTCCATCGTTTTATTGGACATTGTCTCCACTGTTTTACATTGTGTGAATAACGTATACAGAAATGTCGATTCAATGTAAAATTTGAAACTCGGATGTTGAGCCAATAATAGATACGAGTTGAGAGTAACTCTTCATCACTCTAACCATATACTATATACAGTCACAAAGTGCAACAACTAGGCACAAAACTGACAGAGTACTGAGACATTCGACGTCCTTACACCTTGCTTCAACACATATCCGTAGCGCTAACCGACAGCCTTCCAACTTGGAAGGTTATCTGGTTAGAGTGATGGAGAGTTACTCTCAACTCGTATCTATAATTATTTCCTTTTCCTTTCCACATCAATGTAAAATAGAAGAAGAAAACACATGGGAACGAATTCTGAAGCAACTATCCACGACTGTGCCAAGATCATAAACAGTTATAACGTGCAATAACAGGGAACAAAACTCACAGACTACTGAGACATTCAACGACCTAAGACTTAGCTCTAACACATCTCCAGTGTGCAAAGCAGGATCCAACTCGGAAGGTTCGAGATTGGTTAGGACCAAAGAGGAAAAGATGAGCGCAGCGAAAATGTGCACAACCTAAGTCCCACGCAACAAAGAATGCCGACCGTTACAAGACGATGACGAGACCAGTTAATAACATGACAATGCGGTCTAACTACAATTCGAAGCAGCAAAGCAACCCATCACCCAACTTGGGTGGGTCAGTAATATCAGAGATACAGGAAGAGGCTTTGAGAAAACGAATTGTACAAAACCGGACGCCAATATCTAACGGTACTCCTCATGCTTGACACTATTGGGGAGGAGTTGATTACGATAACCAAACCATTTGTAGGTACTGAGAGCCTGATTGCGGCATTCAACGCAGTGAAGCAGCCAGTCGCTTCATTTCTGCAGACACGGGCGTACTTCCGCCCATTTCCAGATGTCCGTACGGCTGTAAGATGCGATGCTTCACCTCAAGATTTGGGCGCTATTCTCAGGCAGCACTGCGGCAAGGGCCAGTGGGTGCCGGTCACTTGCGCCAGCCGATCATTGACTGATGGGGAGATATGCTATTCGCAGATGGAACATGACATGTTGAGTGTGGTATTCGCTTTACCTCGCTTCTGCCAGTGCGTTTTGGGCCGGGATGAGGACGTCTTCATGTATCACAGACCACTCCTCCATATAGTTCAGAAAACATTTGATGACGTTCAACCATGTCTCCAGCGTTGGTTATTATCTCTGATGCGGTATTCGTACGAACTCAAGCGTATTCCAGGAAAGCAATTGTTGTGCGTTGACGCTTTGTCTCAGGCTCCGCTGAAAACCACTATCTTGTATCCAGCTGAGTCCCGCTCATTGCATGAGTACATCAACATTGTTCTTGAGGCAACATCATTCAACCTTTAGGAAATCCGCTGTTCTACTCAACACGACGCAACAATCACAGTTTCCTGCAGCATATGCTCACCTCATCCTCGCAAGGTGCCTCATGTGCTGAGCAGCCGTCAGAGATCAACTCACAGAAGCTGACGGTGTGTTGGTATTGTCGGCATGTGTTGTGATACCAGGCGGGCTATGCCATACCATCATGGCTTTAGTGCATGAGAGACACCTGGGCCAGGAAGCCTTTCAACATTCCCTCCGACAGAGAGTTTGGTGGCCAGGGCTCACCAAGGACGCTTGTCTGTATGTGGAATGTTGCTTCGAGTGTTGGCGACGTCGCGCAACCAGTCCACATGATCTTCTTCCCACTGAGGCTTGTGGGAGAAGCTGGTGATCAACCTGGCATCTATTGGTATCTATTGAAGGCCACTTCATTCTCTTCCCCTGGTTGAATGTGGCTCCCGGTGCTCTATTCTCAAGGTACTGTCCTCTACAACGACTACAGCTATCGTGGACGAGCTAGATGAAGTGTTTGGCCAATTGAGTCTATTGTCTGTACTGGTTCAGATAATGGGCCACAGTTTGTATCGGAGCAGACGGCCACTTTCTTGCAGCACCTCGGCATTTGTCACATCCGCTCAAGCCCACGGTATCTCCACTCCAATGGCATGATGGAACGACTCCATTGTCTCGTCAAGGAACGATTGGTGGCACTCAAGCCTCATTTACCTTTCCGTCGACGACTGAACCAGGTTCTGTTTGACATCTCACATTCTCAACATCGAGGAGTGAAAGCCTTGTAAGATCTGCAGGCGGTCAACAGGGTGATACTCCATGATGGATACAATGATCCAGCCAAGCTGTGGACGGTGGATGGAGCAGTATGCGAAGATTGTGGAAGTAGCCGATGGTGTCCCGATTCTGCTTCGTAACCGCCAGCATGTCAGGGAATTGGTCTCACCTGCTGCTGCATCGTCTGAATAGCCTGAGTTTGTTGCCTCAGTACCACCAATATCGACGCCCCCCGTTAGGGTTCTGAGACCGACTAGCCCATGCGCCCCACAATCAGCTACAGGTAGTGAGCCACTTATGCCAGCCTCAATGGAAGCTGAGGCCCCTCTCACCTGTACTGCACCTGCTGACGCCTCTCTCGCGTGTTCTTCTCCTCGTCCAGTTTCTTTTAGCGATGTCTGCAGGAATGAGACCTGTCCACCAGCCATTAAGTATCCGAAGCAATTTTGTGACGGCATGAAAACACGTTCTTGCCGTCAGGTAACCCTTACAGAGAAGGTCCGAGCTGCTTCTAGATTCCTGGTGCTGCTGTGGGAAAATGTGTCCATGTACACATAATTATGTCAATAACCTACGAGAAGACAATAGTCGTAAATAGCAATGAATAACTACTTGTGCACTCATATTATTATTTTGCTTGTTCGCGTTGGCATCAACCTGCATAAAGCAGGTATTATAGCCTTCGCTTAAGCTGCCATGAAAACGAAAGCTCATCCCAAGCGAGAGGGCTAGAGGAAAATATAACGATAACGAGATACAGAATTCAAAGAGATCCAATGAGTTCAACATACAATTCAAAACAAGAAAGAAAGGAAAGAAAAACAGAGCCGAATCTACCGATTGATCCACCAATCGACAAAAGGGGACTAATCCGTTAATGGTTAATGTTGCAAAGTAGAAGCTGATTGTAGTTGCAGATCTCCAGGCCAGGGCCAGCATATTGCCGATTCTGGATAGGTCTCCGCAGCATTAGATGTGGTAATTATCATAATGGTTGATAAAATTGTTAGAGTATCTAGAGTATCCAGTATCTAGAGTATCTAGTGTAATTGTATCCATTATTATTGTTTTAGAGTATCTAGTGTAATTATATAACTTCAGCCACTACACACAGCACACATTAGTTCCTTCCACTTTCGACGATCCTGGGCGAGCTGCCTCAGTGCAACTAGATCCTTGTGTGATGTGAGGGAGTTT
This sequence comes from Sycon ciliatum, assembly GCF_964019385.1. NCBI lineage: Eukaryota > Metazoa > Porifera > Calcarea > Leucosolenida > Sycettidae > Sycon > Sycon ciliatum. The sequence continues at coordinate 7,992,281 of NC_088653.1, read as the reverse complement.
GTGGATCTGGAATTTTTCAGGTCGTTGTTTATAGATCGCGGGAGGGTTGTTCTCGGGCGGCCTCGGAACCCTGAGCTTCCTGGTTGAAAGTATGCTGACATAGCCTGCTGGACCGGGGATGAGGTGTCTAGTCGAAGCATGTGGCCAAGCATTCTCCACCTAGCAGACTGGATGATTCTGCTGAGTGGCTTGGAGCCAGTGCGCTTGTACAGTGCTTCATTGGTTATTATACGGGGATATTTGACCCCTATGACTGCCCGTAACTGCTGGCGGTGGAACGACTCAAGTTTCTTTTCTTGAGTCTCTGTCAGGCTCCATGTTCCGCAGTTATAAAGAAGCATTGGGAGAATAAAGCTGCTGTATAACCTAATCCGAAGGGGTTCACGGGCATGGTTACCTCTTAGCCATATCACCCACAGCTGATGTAAGGCACATGTTGCTAGATGTTTTCTCCGACTGATATCTTCCTCCACTCCAAGCATCGATCCTAGTTTGACCGTGTTCCGCCATCGCTCGTCTACTCTGTCCTTTTCTCTGTTAATTGTAGTATATTCGGTTTTGGCTTCATTCATTTTTAAATTGTATTCCGCTAACAAGGATGATAGTATGGGTTGATTGTCGTGCAAATATTGTAGGCTGGTGCTGATGAAGTCTACGTCATCCGCATACGCTGTTTCATTGGGCAATTGAAGCTGAATATCCAATGCTGGTCGCGGTGAGAGTCACTCTCGAATCAACCTCAATGCAGCCTCGAGGTAGACAGTAAACAAGACTGGCGATAGAGAATCACCTTGTGGGGTCCCATTATGTGTGACTAATGGTTGGCTGAGAATGTTATTCAGCTTTACTTTTATTGTGGTGTCTGTCAGAAGGCACCGGATGATGTGCAGCTCATCATGATCAATGACTGATGACAGTATATCGACCAGCCTGACCCTCGATATAGTGTCAAATGCCTTTGACATATCAATGCCTACGATTGAGATCTCCGACGCAACCCGTTGGCATCTTGCTGATAACCACCGATAGCTATATACCACGTCTCCAGTACTTCTCCCTGACCGGAACCCGCTCTGGTTCAGTGACAAGTACCCGTTGATAGCTGGCTTGATCTGCGTCAGGATGACCAATGAAAGAAGTTTCCGTAGGGTGTTCAACAGGGTAACTGGCCTTACATTTCCAGGAGGACCTCTTTTCTTTCCCGGCTTTGGTATCGGGATCAGTAGCCCATCGCCTAGCTTGAGTGATTTGTCTTTGGCATAATTGTTGAATGTAGTGGTAATGTACAAACAGTGCGGGTGTTCCATATTTGATAAGTTCAGCAGGTATCCCATCTGGTCCCGAAGCTCGGCCATTATTCAAGCGCTTAGCTGCGGCATGTACCTCTGTCTGCTTTATAGGGTTTTTAAGGTCTTCCTCTGTCCGTAAGAGCCTAGATGACTCCACAGCAGGATCACAGAATATAGCACGGAAGTGTTGCCTTAATGCTTCGGCTGATTCACTAGGTTGTGCAATGAGTTTGCCATCAGAGTCTTCAACCACAACTGGTGACTGCTGCTGTCGGCGCAGTAGTCGTGTTGCTTTGAACATTTTTGCGTCGTCTTTCATTTGGTCTATTTCAGCTACACGTTCGTCCAGTCGAGTCGATGCTAACTTGAGGCATTCCCGGCGAATTTGGTGTGCCAGCCTGTTGCGTCGTGTTTTCATTTCTTTTATCTTCGTTCCATCTCTGCACACCGTAATGTCGAGACGCAGTTTGCGTTTCTCTGCTGCTAGCTTTTCAATTTCCCCGCTGAAGCCATTTCTATGCGTCTTGTTTGTTTTAGGGACGCGGCCCACTGATGTGTTTGCTGTCTCACTCATAGCGTTCACAATATACTGCAGATGTTGCTCCGCATTGACACCTTCCTGCTCTCTGCCGAGGTCCTGTAGATGTTCGTTGATAGCCTCTCTGTATTTTGCTTTCTTGGTGGGGTCACTAAATTCCGATATATTGAATTTTGCATTGCTGGATATGGCTACTGGGGGCCTCTTGAGCTTCTTGTACAACTTTGTCAGGTTGAGGTTTGCCAGCACAAGACGGTGATCGCTTTCTAAGCTTGTCCCGGCGTATGATCTGGCACCCGTCACCACAAACCTTTCACTGTGACGGCAAAGGATATAACCTATTTGGTTGTAAATGGGTAAAGGTGGACCTCCACTAGGGTTGTGGCGCCAGCCTGTCCATGTGGTGATATGTTCTGCACGGTGCTGAAACGCCGTGTTACAGGCAAATAGGTAATTGCTGGACGCGAAATCAGCCAAAGTCTGGCCGCTGTAGTTGCGATGGCCCCTTGAGTGTGAACCAGCATAGGATATGGAGTGGCAGTCATGTGGTGGTCGTTTCCCAAGTTTTGCGTTGGAGTCTCCCATCAGGAACAGCAGCGATGAAGACCTTAGTTTTTGAATTGTTTCAAGCAAGCTGTTGTAGAACTCGTCTAGGCATGAATGGTCTGCTGCAACGCGTGTTGACGTCGGGGCGTAGACATTCACAAATGAGCACAGCGTTCTCCCGGAGAGCCATAACTGTAGCACGGCGATACGGTCCGACACCTGCCAATAACTATATATTCGGTGCAGTAATTGCTTTTCCACCACGAATCCGAGTCCATAATGTCGACACGACGACAAGAAACACAGTAGACGGTAGTTGTCAATATTCCATCGTAGCCTTCGGAGATTTTAGTCTCCTGAAGACAGCAGAGTCCAACTCTGTATTTATTGAGGTCTGAAATAAGTTAATTTTTTTGAAATTTGAAGTAAGTCCACGGACGTTGAACGTACCAATGCGAAACAGGCCCTCGCCTTTCGCTCCACTACTCAAAATACTTTCACAAGCTTGCCTGTTTCCTGGCGAAGAAGACAGTGCACTCATAACCATGTATAAAAAAATATTAAAAATGAAAAAAATTCCCAAATGTTTTTTCGTGACTATCATCAGTGGAACATGTTTTTAATTTTAAATGTTGGATTAGCTTTTGGGCTAACCCTAGTTAGCGATAAGACCGATGCGCTGCTCTCTATTTCGTGCTGTGACTGAGCTGGCTTTACAGGCGCACTCAACTGCTGTGCATGCGTGCCCAAATCACCTTGGGTAGCTCTTGCTGTGCTCACTTAGGCTTGTGCTTTCCTTTGCAGTGTTACTGAGCAGCCACCGGAATTTATTTGCTTGGAGAATAGAATTATTTATCAAGACTCTTTGTAGTTGCCTCGCAGCCATTTACTGCACGACAAACATGTTGTCTACCTCTGCAGCACATCGTATGAACGTGTCGGACTTGGGGGCCGAGCTGGAAGGCCTTGGGCTGAATAAGCAGAGAACAAAGCCCCCGCTACTTGCCCATTTGCTGATTACTATAGAGGACACGTCGAGTTCGGCGGCACGGGAACATTCTTGCAGCGGGCGCAAGAGCAGGAGAAAGAGCAGCATCTGGAGAGTGTTGCGGCAGCCTCTCCGAGTCCCCTAGTCCCAGGCCAGAGTAGGAATGACGATTTGCGGCAGTTTGTGCGGCAGGAAGTACACTCCGCCATCACGGTTGCCTTGTCGGAGGCCATCGCTCCAATACTGGCCACCATCACTGCCCCTGGATCTGGAACTCAACCTCCAGCGGAGTCTCCCAACGCTGGAAATCTCGCCGTTCCCCAGACTTTACGAGAGAAAATATTGAAGGGTGACTTTGTAAATTTCACCCAGTTGCTGCTCGATACCATGGCAACCTCGTATTCTGCTCCATGCCAGCTGCAGCTGCAGTTCAGCAGTGGCGGCAAGTCTCTGGAGGTGGTGGAAGGTGGCGCTGCCCAGCCAGTTTGTCGACGCGTCCACGATTTGCGGACATGGCGAAGGCAAGGACTCTCTTTATGAGCGTCGTGTGTTCTGCCAACCCGCTCCGCCTACAGGAGATGCTCTCATACCAAGCTACCATTGTTGCTGCCAACAGGCAATACTATCTGGAGGCTTGGCTGTAGTACTACAACCAGTTTTACTCTGCCATTGCTGCTCAGGCAGGCAAGCGCTTCGACGTCATCGACATTAATCTGTGGCAAATGCCAGTGACTAGCCGATCAAGGCCCACATGTGAGTCATGCCGCCTCGTACATCCCGGAGGTAGCCAGTGTCCCTTTCGTCCCCAACGTAGCAACCAGCAATCCTTCACCGGGGTCCGTAAGGTGTCTAATGACCAACCAATCTGCCGCAACTTTAATGCTGGGCGTTGTAGTCTGGGCATGTGCAAGTACGCCCATGTCTGTATGTCGGACCCAAGTGCGGTAGGCGCCAGTAACTCTGCTGCTTTGGCTGCAAGCTACCGCGATTGTAAACCCCCCTGCACTTCAAGTTCTACTGATTTCACAAGCGCATGTACTGCTGTCCACACACCTTTCTCTGTTTCTCGCTTCAAACTACTGCTCCGTAGCCACCCTGACAGTTCATTGGCTTTGTATGTTATTAACAGCCTCCGATTCAGCTTTGACATTGGCTTTACCGGCAACTGCATAACTAAACAGCACTCGTCAAACCTCTCATCAGCACACAGCTCACTGGTTCCTGCAATGCTGGCTACATGGCTGGCCCGTTTGATTCACCCACATTCCCATTTATGTACTGCTCTGGCATTGGCGTCGTTCCAAAAATGAATGGCAAGCTACACTTGATACACTACCTGTCCAGCCCTCCAGCGTTAACGGCGAGCATTTCTCTTCGCAGTACATCAGCAATGATAAAGCCATTAACATCATTATGTCTTCCCTGTCTCCTGTCTACCTCTATAATCTTGATGTGAAGAGCGTTTTTTGCAAAAATACCGGATTGGCATCTCCTCAATGTCCTGTGGCAGGGGAAGTACTACTACGACCGTGTCTTGCCATTTGGGCTCCGCTCTAGCCCGGCGGTATTTGATGCCGTAGCAAACACCATCGAATGGATAATGCACCACGAACTCTCCATTCCTAATTTGCTGCATTTCCTGGACGACTACTTATGCGTGACCACGGGCCGAGCAGTGGCGACGCGGCAGCTGGCTATTCTCCTCCGTGAGTGGTCATACCTCAGAGTCCCGCTCACACCTGCGAAGGTGGAAGGCCCGTCTCGTATCCTGACATTCATGAGCATCATGGATTGTGAGAAGATAGAAACCTGACACATGACGACAATTTGGGTGACATCAAGCGCCTGTTGACTCCAGCGAGCATCAACCTCACCATGTGCCAGCGCGGACTCGAATCTCTTCCGGGGAAACTCTCCATCGCTGCAGGAGTCATCGTACCTGGCCGGATATTTGTGCGGCGCCTGTAGTCTATTTACAGTCACAACCAGCAGCCTCACTACCGCAACAGTCTGACTACCGAGTGCCAGGAAGATATTCAATGGTGGCTAAAGCTCCTGGAATAATGGAACAGAAAGTCATTATTGCTGTTCCCAGATGGGACACCATCTCCAGACTTGGAGCTGTTCACTGATGCCAGCAGCATACTGGTTTGGGGCGCATTCTACAGCGGCCGCTGGCTTCAAGGGACCTGGTTGCCTGCGAAACTCGCTCACAACATCGAGTGGAAGGAGCACTACGGTTTGGTCACAGCTTGCTGCACCCTGGGCAAGGAATGGTGCCAGCTTCGTATCACAATGCACTGTGACAACAAGACTGTGGTAGATTGCATCCGCTCCGCCACATTCATGTCACCGCCAGTGATGACCCTGCTCAGAGAGCTGTATTTTTGTGTGCGCCCGCTTCAAATTCACCATCACTGCTGCTCACGTTGCTGGCCAGTCTAACTGCATTGCCGATTTACTGCCTCGTTTACACATGGAGGAATTCCGCGGTGTCGCCGCAGCTGCTTAAGCACAACCATACCGAGCAGTGCTGCCATTCCAGTCGATGTAGTAAGGCCTTCACATACAGGTACCGATTGTCATTGCAAATTTGCTGTGCTGAGAACCTGCGTTGGATTTATCCATCTGCATGCCTACGTTTATCCCCCTCATGCCTTAACCCTTTGCAGGATGGGCCCCTTTTCTCCAATAGGCCGGCTGTCCAGCGCACTGACTCTCTTGGTGAAGTTTGCGCGCACAGGTTCGAAAGAAATTAATTCTCATTTCACTCCACCTTGACGGATTTCATCATCCTGGGCTTGTCGGAAAGATCAGGACCAAGCGACATGGTAGCCCTCAGCGACATAGACACACCAGAGCCACTTCCATCTCCTCTCCAAACTACTACACCGTGCCTCGGAACGGCACAACAACTCAATTTCACGTTCTTGTTCGGCATCTTGCCAAAATTCAACCGATTGTCACAATTCAAACTGCATGGCGAAGCTGAGATCCCAGCGCTTCATTTCATGCCTATCAAGCATGCGACGTGCCATACATAGACACTTTGCCACTTCCACCTCCTCTCCAAACTACTCCACCATCCCTCGGAACGCCACAACAACTCAATTTCACGTTCTTGTTCGCCATCTTGCCAAATTCAACCAAGTTTCACGGTTCAAACTGCACTGCGAAGCACAGATCCCAGCGCTTCATTTGATGCCTATCAAGCATGAGATGTGCCAGAGGGAAATCCCCTGGTACGCTCCAAAAAAATTGAAAAGTCATTAACAAAAAATTCCCGTTCGCTCTGGGCCGTGATTTCCGTGTTCATCTTGTCACCGCTCAGTGAATCTTTATCCTATCGTGAAGAACGTTATTATCACCGGAAAGATGAGCTCAAGACCTTTCCAACGGTTGATTGATTGTTGCTATGCGTTTATGTCTCACGGAGTTACGATAGGTTGTACACTGGTCGAAGCACTGCAATATTATGCGCGAATTTTCATAGTTTCAAAGCGCATATACCGTAAAATCGTGGATAAAAGCCGGGTTTGCATACAAGCACATCGCGGATAGAAGCCTGAAAATCAAACGGGTCAAATGCATATAAGCCTGTCGCGCATAGAAGCCTGGCTTCTATGCAAGCGCGGATCGGGTAGGTCAAGAGTGCATGCGCTATGTATAGTGCATAGTAAAACTGCCGTCATACCGGTAGTCAGTGGTAGATGTACGCATGTCGCGCATATCAGTGGTGCATATAAGCATGGTTTGCATACAAGCCTGGTTTTCATTATAGCCTGATGCAGAAAGCGGCTTATATGCTTATAAGCCCGGCTTTATCCGCGACTTTACGGTATGCGCTTCTGGCTTGAAAAGGAATAATAACTTGTTCTTAGCTCTGGTGCATTGGTGGTGAACGCTTGCTGGGGTGCCGTGTACTGGTTTTCTGGGAACAGCTTCCTCAACTAGTTGTTTTGCTGCTACTATCTCTGCTTAAAATTGCGTACTATTGGTCGGCTGAGCTCGGATGTGAAACGGCTTGAAGAACATTGTTTTGAGTCATGTACATGCAGGGTCCCTTGAACACCTTTCATTTTACCCAGTGACGGTTGCTCGAGTAGTGCAGGGACTTCTTTCTTGATTGTATCTGTACCCAGGATGCGGTGAACACTTTCTGCAAACATTTGTTTCCAAGGTAGTGTGAAAACATTCAGTTAATCTCTACCCAATAAGGAGGGACTGTCGTTTTCAACCACCCGTAATAGGACATTCTCGGTATTCCTGGCAATCGTAACTGACATTGTAGTTTCCCCAATACATTCGATCTTAGTACCAGAAAACCCTTTTAGCAGAAACCTTGGTTCTGCAATGTACGCTTATCACCACCACATGTTTCGAAATCACTTTTCGTAAAATTGACACATCGCTGCCTGTGTCTAATTCCATTTCGACAACTAAGCCATTCATAGTGACCGGAACAAACAGTGGTCCATCAGAACCCTTTTCAGTAGACTGAGATACATTGCACACGTGAAACTGTAATAGGTGTATTAATGCTACGACCTGAATACTCACTATTCGTATTTCCCGCTCGTTCCCCTTGGCAATGAGCCACTCAAATAGAAGAGCGCATGCTCCAGGTTCTGTTCTGTTCTAGTCTAGTCTTGAGTTGTCGTTGTCCTGTTCTCCTTCTGTCTACACTCTTATCGAATACTTCTAATTATCCAATCATATAAAACCCTTGTGTTCCGGTGTGAGGGGCATCATTAGCCGGGAGCAGCTAACACTGGTGGCAGCGAAAAAACGTCCACCACTACATCGCTGGCGGAGTATGTACGCCTTCGGAGATCGCCGACTATGAAGAACCACGAAGGCCCACGCAAGTGAAACCATATCCTCATCCACTCTCGATCTCTTCGTCGATATTTTCCTTTCTGCATTGTGTTTCTTTCTGCTCGTCGTTTTCTTGTTGCATGCATTGTTTACCATGGTTTACAGTCCATAGGTCAAGCATTGGCGCCAACCTGTCTGGCCAAACATTTTCAGAACATTTTCTGTGTCCGTGTTTTGTGCATACTGGCTGCTGTCTAGTGTCTTGTTAGGATATCTGCTAGCTGGGTAGTAGAGTCTAGCTACACTGTGTCCGTAGATAGAGTACGAGTAGTTGCCTATTTGGAATTGTCTCTGCCAAATTTAGTTGTTTGCCGCTATACGCACGATAGGTTACGTAATAGATTTAGATCGATAGTTGATCGAGGCGTCGATCGAGTCCACAGGAAATTTTTGCAGATAATTTTTTCGAAAATTCAAAAATACAAAAACTAATTTTTTTCACAATGGGCCGTTGCGAAATCCAAGAGACAAGATAAGCTAGAGCGTAGCTTCGTTGAAGCTGGCTGTGACATGAGCATTGCTGAAGAGCGCGAGAGTTCGCCGGTACAAGGGTTGTCCCATCGTTTTCGTTTGCCGGACACAGACACACAACATGCACGTCCACTGCCGAAGCCAGTTTTGCTTCCTGAGACATTCGGAAATCAGCCAGGCCAAGATTTCACCACGTACATGAGGCATTTCGTCCACACATGCGAGCTGAGTGGGTACGACGACGAACAAAAGCTACGGCTACTACCTGCTCGCCTTGTTGGTACAGCTCATGAGATGTTCACCGAAATTCTAACTCACACGCGTGACATAAACTTTTCCGACGCAGTCGAGGCTCTGCATGTCCGTCTTGAGCCGCCCCAGCAAGCATTGATGCACGAGGCCAGTCTTCGCCAGCGAGTGAAGCTGTCCAGTGAAACTCAGCACGGGTATGCCACGGAGCTTCGTGGGCTCGCTCGTCGAGCCTACCCAGGACAACAAGGTGCACTGCTTGATTCAATGCTTTTGCAACTTTTTATTGATGGCCAGGCATCGAAGGATTTGCGCTTGGCGTTGGCGTCACCTCGACCCACTGATTTGGATGCGGCGGTCCAAAAGGCCATCGAGGTAGGTGCTATTTATGCTCGCGAGCAGGCCCGCACCGTACCTTACCAGTACGCACAGCCCGTGTTTGCTGCTGCTCCGGAAGTGAAGCCCGGTCGCACTGCTCATGGTCGTGACCCCTACACAGCAGTCAGTCCACTGAAATCGGAATCTGAGCGAGACCAGTTGGCTTCGCTTTTGTCGAGTTTTGATTCGCGTCTCTCTGCTTTGGAGGCGAAAATGGAGAGCGTGAGTCTGTATCGCCCCACCCGACCCCAGCGAGACCATGTACGTTTTGTTGCTCGTGGTGCTGGTGCTGGTGCGCCTAGTCGTGGTCGTGGCCAGAGTTTTGCGAGGCCTGTCCGTGGAGTGTGCCATGGATGTGGTGAAGAGGGCCACTTCATTGCATCTTGCCCGCACGCAAAAAACTAGGTTGGACTGGTGACACGGGGCCGTCGTCAGTCGTCCTAGTGGAGCCCCTCGAGGAGGTATGTGGTGCGATCTCACCCATTATTGTACACGTTGATGTTTGTCTTTCGTCTTCGTCTTCGTCTCCTGTTGTTGCTCTTGTTGATTCGGGTTCAAGTGTGTCGTTAGTGCATTCTACATTGTTGCCTAATTTGACAGAGCGATCTCCTCTAGAGTCTGCTCCGCGGTTGTGTGCAGTCAATGGCGCACAACTTCCTGTCGTTGGATCCATGGATCTGTGTATGTCGCTAGGAAATCTGTCTTTTCAGCACACGATTGTTGTGTCTCCTGGTATTCACTGCGACATGATTCTTGGCTCCGATTTTTTGTTGCAGCATGGTGGTGTATTAGATATTGCTCGTGGTGTTGTGATGTTTGGCGATGTGTCTGTTCCGTTGCATGTTTCCGGTTCTGGGTGTCCTCCGCCACGTACGCCCTATGATCGTATTGTTCCGCGTAATACTTCCTCCTCATGTAATACTCATACTCCTCATTCTGATGCATGCTCCGACGATGTACCTGTTTCGTCGTATTCTTCTCGTGTTGCCCTTGACGATTCATTGTCTGCACGGGTTGTTGAACCCATGGCTCAACCTGGCGTTGTCCCGGCGTGTGCGCCCGAGAGTGTGGCTGACCCTGTGGTATACTCATCTCGTGTGGTGTTTGAGATGGAGTTGTCGGTACCTGCAGGACATGTTGTCTTGGTGCCTTGTGCAGTTGTTGATGTGTGCACGGTTGCGATGGATTGCGTGGCAGATCCATTGGAGTCCTTTATGGCGAAGCATCCAGATGTGGCAGTGACTCCTAGTCTTGTAACTATTGGCCCTAACCAAACACGTGTGGTTGTGGCTGTTGAAAATCATGCAAATCATCCTATACTCATTCATAAAAATACCAATGTTGCCGAACTTCATCAAATTCCTACAGACTGTGAACATATTGACGACACTGAGGCTATGGTTTCCTCAGTTTCACCCAGCACGATTCCGCTAACTGAGCAACGTAAGAAAGTCATCGATGAATATATCAACGCACTAAATCATCTCTCCACAGAACAGTCTCGCATGCTCACTGAACTACTTCATGATAACCACGATTTATTTATCTTGCATGATGATGACTATGGCTACTGTGACTTATTCCCTCATAAAATTAACACTGGACAAAATAACCCTATAAAACAACCTACCAGGCGGATTCCATATCACCGCCGGAAGGCTCTGCAAAATCTACTGAATACGCTGTTGAAGCAAGGCATAATACAAGAATCGATTAGTCCGTGGGCATCACCCATAGTATTGGTGCCAAAGAAGGATGGCTCTCTTCGACTCTGTATCGACTACAGGAAGTTGAACTCTGTCACCAAGCCTGATGCTTACCCGATTCCCCGGGCGGATGACATGCTTGATTCCCTGTCTGGCTGTCGGTATTTCACGTCCCTTGACTTAGCGTCAGGATACTGGCAAATAGCAATGGAAGGAAGCGACAAGGCTAAGACGGCATTTACCACGCCACTGGGCTTGTTTGAGTTTAATGTTTTGCCGATTGGCTGCAGGAATGGCCCAGCGACATTTCAGCGTGTGATGGAAGCAGTCCTGAGTGGCTTATGTAACACACCGGCCCAGCCATTCTGCCGTGTATTCTTTGATGATGTCCTGAATGCCAGCGAAACGCTGTCTGGCCAACTCCAGATTCTGCTGCCCGTGTTCGCGCGAGTTCGGTCCGCTGGACTGCGGTTCAATCTGAAGAAATGCTCCTTCTTCCAGGAGGTCACTTTCTTAGGACACCGCGTGTCAGCGGAGGGCATCTCCCCGAATGAGGCCAAACTCGTCGCGGTCAGGAACTGGAAGACTCCGAAATCTGTCACAGCTGTCCGCGAGTTCCTTGGCTTCGCTGGATATTATCGCCGCTTCATCCGTGGGTTCGCCCAGCGTGCTGCTCCGGTGAGTGCTCTGACAGGCAAGAATGCTCGCTTTGCGTGGTCGAAAGCTTGCGAAGGGGCGTTCCAGGCTCTGAAGCGTTCGCTTGCCAGTGCGCCGGTGATGGCGTACCCCCAGTTTGAAGATTCAGCAGGTGCATTCATTCTGGACACCGATGCGAGTAATGTGTCGATTGGTGCAGTCCTCAGCCAGATCCAGGATGGAACTGAGCGACCAATTGGGTACGGCAGCCGTGTACTGACGAAAGCTGAGCGCAACTACGATGCTAGCGATCGTGAGGCCCTTGCTCTGGTCTATTTTGCGGAGTATTTCAGGCACTACTTGTTGGCACGACCATTTGTTGCCAGCACGGACAATACTGCGTTGACTGCACTCCGGAACCTGAAGGAACCCCGCGGACGGAAAGCACGTTGGCTTGACTGTTTATCCGAATATGAATTCCGAGTCGTCCACCGTCCAGGTCGCCAACATCTGAATGCTGATGGTCTGTCGCGCTTGCTAGCCGAACCTGAAGCACATGTGCACAGTGCCACTGGCACCAACGCCGCCGCAAGATGCTGCCCCGTCTCCTCCGCCGAGTCCGCCGCCTCTTGCCCGTGATGTTCCGCTGTCAGCTGCTGCTGAAGTGCCACTTGCTGTTGATGTTCCTCCGGCTGCTGAGATTACTCCTCCGGCCGTTTTTGTTCGTCCTCCTGGTTCCTCTGCCGCTGGACCGTCGTCACCTGATTGTTTCAAGCCTCAGAGTATTCTTGCTCCGTGTCCTGATCCTGCTCTGTCTGAGTGTTTCACCCGATATGATGCTGCCAGTGGCATGTTTGTTCGTCCGCCTGAAGCCGTTTCCCGTCCTCCCGACTGCCAACCGCCTGCCGTTACTGTTTCTCGTCCTGACCCGATTACGCTGTCCGATGATGATGTTCCACCGCTACAGCCGCCGTCGTCTGATCCGGTCCGTACTTCTTCTCCTGTTCCTCGTCGTTCTGGCCGTGTTCGCACTGCACCTGCTTGACTAGCTGACTATGTTCTGGACTGAGTTTATTATTTGGTTTGTTTTCTTTTGTTTGTTTTCTAGGTATTTCATTCATTCCCGTGGACGTGAATTTTAGCTAGGGGGGGGGCACAGTGTAATAGGTGTATTAATGCTACGACCTGAATACTCACTATTCGTATTTCCCGCTCGTTCCCCTTGGCAATGAGCCACTCACATAGAAGAGCGCATGCTCCAGGTTCTGTTCTGTTCTAGTCTAGTCTTGAGTTGTCGTTGTCCTGTTCTCCTTCTGTCTACACTCTTATCGAATACTTCTAATTATCCGATCATATAAAACCCTTGTGTTCCGGTGTGAGGGGCATCATTAGCCGGGAGCAGCTAACAAAACAACGGTACACTCTCACCAGTATCATCATAATCATCATACGTCGTGTCGTCATCCAACTGATAGGTATCTTGTTGGCATTTCTTCGACCGGCAAACGAGCTTCAGATGGTCTATGCGCTTGCAGAAACGGCACTTCGTCGACTTGTGGGTACACCCGTCTGCCAAGTGACTCTCTGAACCACACCGGTAACACGTTTTCTTTACACCAGACATGCCATGATTTGTCAACCTTGTTGGTGTGCGGTTTCAAGTACAAGTGGCAGTAGAGGTACGCCTCGACCTCGAGTCTGACGACTTGACAGCATTTAGAGACGTAGTGTCAGGACGCATCTCTGCAGCAAACTTTGCCACACTCTTTTCATTCAGAGTAATCTTACTGATTTTCTGAAATGTGTCGCCATCTCCGTCTGGCTTCGCCAGAATTAATCGTTTCACTGCAACACTCCGCAAACCACTGATGAACTGGTCTGATAGTGCTCTATCCAAATGGCTCTCACACTTGCAGTCTCCAGCACTGCACTGCAGTCGATGCGAAAAGTCAGTCACTGACTCGGTCGGAAGTTGATTACAGTTCCTGAAAGCGTGCGTCACGCTCGATCGTGATGTTTGAACCTTGTAATGATCCGTCAGTTTTCCCCCGATCTCCTGATACTTCAAATCACTCGGAGCTTTAGGTAAACAAAGAGTCCTCAGTGTGGAGTACAGTCAACTTCGCTAATAATGACTGCGGATATAACGACAATTCGGGAATAACGACAGAATTTCCATGCCCAGAGCAAAGTCCCATCCCACTGTAGTACATATAATGAGACTTCGGGTATAACGACACTTCGCGAATAAGGACCATTTTTGATGCCCCGCCGAGTGTCGTTATAAGCGAAGTTGACTCTAAACCGTTTTACTCAGAAGAGAGATAAGATAAGCTGATACCCGTTTTTCACAACGAGTCTTTTCAGCCGTACTGCCATTCGCCGCCACAACTCCGATTTCGTTTGCACAAAAGAAAAAATACAGTTTCTTTCGCCATTCATCAAAATCTCCGCTGTGAAATGGCTCTATCGTGGCCTTGGCCATGGCAATGGAAACAATTCGTAACTATCACGACTGTAGTACAAGGACAACTCTTTTAATAATAATATCTTTGTCGCCATTGTTGTGTCTACGCTCACACAAAGTACTCTTCAAGTTCACCAAGAGGAAAGACCATGTTTTTCTTACGCATACGCATTAGGCTGTCGAAGTGCTTACGTCACCCTGCCTGAAAACTCGTACTTACACGTAGTTACAAGGCCAAGTGGTGACAAACAAAAGTCACGTCACCTGCTCTTGTCGTGTTTCTGACGGTCACGGCATCACTTCAAGATCGCGACTTCAAATTTTGTTTTACTAAGAAGTTTCTCATTCGCTCTCTAGCCATCGTGCAGTGTTTTCCCTGCTGAGTGTTCACCAGCACCTGAGAGATAGGTGTTCTGGTTTTCGCTTGCCGCTGGACAAGGAAACGAACCCGGAGTGGGTAGGTCTCAGAACTAAAAGAAATCAGCACTGGAAACACGACAAGTGCTGGTTTCGCGACTTTCGTTTGTCACCACTTGGCACAGTAACTACGTGTTGTCAAGAAGCTGTGAGGTCAGACTTCGACGGCCTATATGACATGTGAACATGTAGTCATCATAATAATAACTACACTACATAGCAGGAGCACTACGTGTTGGTCATAGCTTGCTGCCCCTGGGGCAAGGAATGGTACCAGCTTCGTATCACAATGCACTGTGACAACAAGGTTGGGGTAGATTGCATCCGCTCATGTTCATGTCACCGCCAGTGATGACCCTGCTCAGAACATGCGTTGGATTTTATCCATCTGCATGCCTACATTTATCCACCTCGTGCCTTAACCTTTTCCATGCTGAGCCCCTTTTCTCCAATAGGCCGGCTGTCCAGCGCACTGACACTCCTGGTGAAGTTTGAGCGCAAAGCTCCGAAAGAATTTTTTTCTCATTTTACTCCACCTCGACGGATTTTCATCATCTTTGGCTCGTTGGAAAGATCAGGACCAAGCGATTACATCATGGTAGCCATCGGCGACATAGACACACAAGGACCATTTCCACCTCCTCTCCAAACTACTCCACCGTCCCTCGGAACGCCACAACAACTCAATTTCATGTTCTTGTTCGCCATCTTGCCAAATTCAACCAAGTTTCACGATTCAAACTGCACTGCGAAGCTGAGAACCCAGCGCTTCATTTGATGCCTATCAAGCATGAGACGTGCCAAAGGGAAATCCCCTAGTACGCTCAAAAACACTGCGAAGTTATGAAAAAAATCCCGTTCGCTCTGGGGAGTGATTTCCGTGTTCATCTTGTCACCGCTCAGTGAATCTTTATCCTACGGCGAAGAACATTATATCACCGGAAAGATGAGCTCAAGACCTTTCCAACGGTTTAGTGACTGTTGC
The DNA here is from genome assembly GCF_964019385.1 of Sycon ciliatum. Classification (NCBI taxonomy): domain Eukaryota; kingdom Metazoa; phylum Porifera; class Calcarea; order Leucosolenida; family Sycettidae; genus Sycon; species Sycon ciliatum. The sequence continues at coordinate 7,976,733 of NC_088653.1, read as the reverse complement.
GGTGCATATGTGTCTCATGGAGTTACGATAGTTTGTACCCGTCTACACTGGCCAACAAGCAACACTCCCAGCTCACTCAACATTGGACTAGTTACTTGCTTTTGCACAAGAAGAACGAAAATTAAAAGAGGTAGTGAAAAAGGAGAAAGGCTTGCGCACCAAGACAACACGGACAAAATGGCGACCTACGTCATCGTGTGCACTGACAATAATACTGGAAAAAGGAAGAACGTCACGAACACAGCACGAATTAATGATACAAAGTTCAACAAGAATTGATACGTAGTGATCAACAGTAAATATGTTCGTTATTAAGAAAGGAATAGAGAGAGAGAGAGGTGAGATGGCGTCGACAGTTACTTGGTCAATCAATTACACCTCTCCCTCCAGACACCTCTACTCAGGAAAAATATCCCATTGGGCGTCGACGGCTAGCTGGGGCACGGAGATCATAGAGTGGGACTCCGCCGTCAAATTCCAGGCCGACGGCTCCACAATCACTAGCGTCACTCTCGGTATCACTCACGACAGGGCTCGGCTGAGCGCTGTGGACATCCGCAGTGTCCGGTAATACAGGAGCTGAATCTGGCTTCAGAAGGTTGACCACTTCCTCTGCAACACTGACATGTCTGATCACAACGGTGGATGGTGGCACAATCTTCTCCACCTTCCAGGCGCGTATGCGGGGTCACCTCTAGGGGGTTTCCGAACGCATCACATTAAACCCTTGTTTAAGGAGCCACAGGTAGCCCTTGGCGGATCATGCTCACATCATTTCTGGCATAATCTTCAGATTTTGCCTGAAAATGATGCCCTGGCATAAATGGTGCTGCCACCACCTGATATTTTTCATAGCAGCAGAGTCCAGTACTATCTTGTAGTGGGGCTCTTGATACGTGCTGCACACCGGCCAGAGCCGTCAAAGAAATGTGCGCCCTGGGACAACCGCCCGTGCTGCAAAGGAGAGCTTCCCCAAAAGGGACTCGATGCTGCGCTGAGAAATGGAGTTACACTGGAGGGCGGCAATGATCAGAGATCTGAGCTCAGTCAGTTTGTCGGATGGAAGCCTGGCTTGCTTGGAAACGCAGTCCAACTCTATTCCAAAAAATGTAAGACACTGAGCGGGGCCTTCTATCCTGTCTGGGGCTAGCAGTACGCCTAAAAGCATGAATGCGCGGAGCAAGATAGCCAGCTGGCGGTTAGCAACAGAAAGGCTAGAAACGGCGTTCAGAAAGTCATCTAAGTAATGTAAAAGATCACTTACTCAATCTGCGGACAGCATGCTGTTTCGTTCTTTTTGAACTCATCAGCGCAGCACAGAGGAAATGAGGCTGAACCTGAAATCAATGGAAATAAAAATTTCCAATCAGGCCCGAACGTACCTTGCCAGAGTGCTCAAACTGACAAGTCAGTGAGCTCTGCATAACGCAAACAGCAAAGGCACTACCCCACGCAAGAGTGCTCAACTGCTACAAGAGCAGGAGCGAAATACTCAATCTGCGGACAGCATGCTGTTTCGTTCTTTTTGAACTCATCAGCGCAGCACAGAGGAAATGAGGCCGAACCTGAAATCAATGGAAATAAAAATTTCCAATCAGGCCCGAACGTACTTTGCCAGAGTGCTCAAACTGACAAGTCAGTGAGCTCTGCATAACGCAAACAGCAAAGGCACTACCCCACGCAAGAGTGCTCAACTGCTACAAGAGCAGGAGCGAAATACTCAATCTGCGGACAGCATGCTGTTTCGTTCTTTTTGAACTCATCAGCGCAGCACAGAGGAAATGAGGCCGAACCTGAAATCAATGGAAATAAAAATTTCCAATCAGGCCCGAACGTACCTTGCCAGAGTGCTCAAACTGACAAGTCAGTGAGCTCTGCATAACGCAAACAGCAAAGGCACTACCCCACGCAAGAGTGCTCAACTGCTACAAGAGCAGGAGCGAAATACTCAATCTGCGGACAGCATGCTGTTTCGTTCTTTTTGAACTCATCAGCGCAGCACAGAGGAAATGAGGCCGAACCTGAAATCAATGGAAATAAAAATTTCCAATCAGGCCCGAACGTACCTTGCCAGAGTGCTCAAACTGACAAGTCAGTGAGCTCTGCATAACGCAAACAGCAAAGGCACTACCCCACGCAAGAGTGCTCAACTGCTTCAAGAGCAGGAGCGAAATACTCAATCTGCGGACAGCATGCTGTTTCGTTCGTTTTGAACTCATCAGCGCAGCACAGAGGAAATGAGGCCGAACCTGAAATCAATGGAAATAAAAATTTCCAATCAGGCCCGAACGTACCGTGCCAGAGTGCTCAAACTGACAAGTCAGTGAGCTCTGCATAACGCAAACAGCAAAGGCACTACCCCACGCAAGAGTGCTCAACTGCTACAAGAGCAGGAGCGAAATACTCAATCTGCGGACAGCATGCTGTTTCGTTCTTTTTGAACTCATCAGCGCAGCACAGAGGAAATGAGGCCGAACCTGAAATCAATGGAAATAAAAATTTCCAATCAGGCCCGAACGTACCTTGCCAGAGTGCTCAAACTGACAAGTCAGTGAGCTCTGCATAACGCAAACAGCAAAGGCACTACCCCACGCAAGAGTGCTCAACTGCTACAAGAGCAGGAGCTAAAAGATCACTTATGGAGAAATGATGCTGTATGATCCATTCAATAGCATCAGCAAAGGTGTTGAAATTGAAGGGACTAGAGCGCAAACCAAAATGCAGCACTTGTTCATAATAGTACCGGCCTTGCCAAAAAAATACCAAGCGACGGGAAATCTTTGATGCATACTGGGATCTGTTAGAAGGCGCTCTTGACATCCAGTTTTGACAGGTGAACTGGAGGGGGTAAAGACATAATCATATTGATGGCATCACCAATAGTAACATATTGCATCGAAAATATATCAGTAGGTATGCCATCATTGACACTCTTCCCGAGGGGGCTAGACAGGTGGTGGATCATGCGCATTTTGCCGTTTTTCTTTGGCACTGCACCAACACCCGAGCAATGCATAAACGAGAAAGGGGTGACGTTAAGGGGCCAGCAGTTTCTCTTCGACTACAGGAGGCAGGTAACTGGTCTTATATAAACTGAGCGTGAATAGCAGCGGAAGGGAGATTAGCAGAATTAATGTTAACAGTACGACCACCTAAAAAGCCAATATCGAAGCCATGATGCAAGCCATGCAGAACATATCGTGAAAACTGTGGAACTGGGTGGGTAGATTGCTAGGAAGAAAAGCGGGTAACATGCAAAGGTGAGCGGAATGTGGAAGCGTGGGGAGTAGTGCCTGAAGGCAACCTATCGGAGTTGCTGACCTTACTGAGAAGTGGTTCAGGATTTGGTCCCAGCCTTGGGGCACTGCTGGCGGGAATGGTTGCCGCCGCATGTGTTGCAGACATGGAGGAAGCGGCAGGTCGACTTGTGCTGGCACTGGCCGAAGTTAAAGTTACGGCAGATGATTCGGCCGCTCTCAGAACGGGTGAGTGTGGACCCGTGCTGATACTGCTGGGGGCTTCTGTTCGGAAGAAAATGACACTGACTGGACGGAGGGTGCACAGTGTGGCATACTGGACAAGCTGGTCTAGCCTTACCCGTGACGGATAGCTGCCACAGATTGTTGTCTATAATGTCAATACGCTTGCCTGGCTGGAGCGAGGCTGACAGCCGAAGTTGCTGGTCATAGCTGAGCCAAGCAGATGGCAGGTACTGGCGGTTGGCTTTGAGGATGATGGACTGGTACGCCAACAATTCGTGGAGACGGTGTGGTGCGTGAGTACAGACAACCGAAGTGTACAAGGTCCAGGCCTCTAGCCATGTTTCGATGTCGTGTACTCGACCGTCGCTGGTTTCAACCAGTTCCTTCGACTGCTTACTTTCCCCAAACTGATTGGCAGTACGAAGCTCGAACGAGCGGGATTCAGGTTGAGAGACAAAAATTGCTTAGCCCCTTTGGCAACAGTAAGTTCAGCACAATGAACTCACCCTTCACAAGGCGACCTTCAAGTGACTTGGGCACGAGGAGGTGAGCTGCTGCTGAGGTTTCGGTACTACTAGCCGCCGGCGCAGGTGCAATGGAGCTCAACCCGGGAATAGAAGGAGCAGGGTTGGACATGGTGACAGTTGCTGTGGTTTAGGCCGCCTCTGGTGCTCCCGATAACACTGTGCAGATTGCAGCTGATACTTCTTCGCGCACCAGATGCCGCAGTTCCTGCTGAAAGTTGTCACGATCCGAATTATCCAGGTCCGCCGTAACAGCAACAGAAACCGCAGAAGCTGCAGTAACAGGAACGAAGTCCTCACGTTCGTCTACGGCTCCCTAAGTCGGTTTATCAGGACCGATTTGGTGCCAGATGGGTCTAGGCCGTGCATTTCGAGCTGTTCACGCAGCTCGGCGACACGCAAACTCTGCAATGACTTATTTATACTCGTCGTATGCGATGTTCAAGGAAAAGCAGCTACGGGGCAGCTACGAGGCTACGGACCAAACTGCAAAAGCTAGGCAGCGAAGAAAAGCTACGAGCTGAAGAAAAGGCTAGGAGGAAAACTGTGAAAGCCAGGCAACAGCAGCGAACTCTACTTTCACAAAGGCAACACTCAACCCAAGGCATGCGGGAAAGGTTTGGAGTAGAAGAAATACGAGGTGTGAGCTGCAACCTCTATTGGCGCCAGTTATGGAGCTGCGCTGTGGATTAGCGCCGTGAATCTGCGTGATTGATTAGTTGAAAATTTCTCCTCAACTTGGACATTTGGATCATTGGATTCGATCGAGATTTGACTGATTTATGATCTGTTGCAATCTTGAATTCTTGTCAGATCGATCGCGTGCCCTACCAAAATTGCCCAACGAGACGTTGCACGTTTGGAACATTAGAGGGGGGGGGGGGGGTCCGGGCAACAGCTTCTGCTGAAGCCCGGGTCGTCAGAACAGTACTACCTCACCGGGAATTTAGGGTGATTGGGTGCTGCTGGGTAGCTGTGGAGGGCTCGGTGCAGACAACTCTATCTCCACAAGATCGTGTACATGGGCAGCCGATCCATTCAGATTCTCAACCCACTCGCTCGGCACAAGGGCCTCTGGGCACGCTTCCACAACTAATGACCGGGGCTTCCAGGCACGTGCATAGGCGACACTGCTGTCGTAGAATGCGGCCGGGTACAGTGGTTGAACAGAAGGAAATCCAGCTCCTTCTTCCAGTCAGATGCTTGATCTAATATTTCCTTCATCAGCGTTATGAGAGTTCGATTCATGCTCTCCACGCCACCTGGCGACTCTGGGTGACGAACTGCTCCTGTCTTCACACGCACGCCGAACTGGGTGAGGAGGGCCCGGACAAGAGTATTGTGGAACTCGGTCCTTTGCCCAACCTGATCTTTTCGGGCGGACCCCAACTGCAGCAGATACTAGTTAGCGCTCCTGCAACACTTGCAGCATCCTTTCGCCATAGTGGCTTCACCTCGACCCACTTTCTTAACACATCAGTGCACACGACTACGCCGTGGTACTGTCCGCTGCGGTCTGCACTAAGCTCTAGTGTCTTCACTTGCAGAACACTCCAAGGGCCACCGGGGGCCTCTTGGGCAGTAGGTGGCACCCTCTCTCCACCACGTCCATTTGCTTGACAGCTACGGCAACATTCTTGGCAGCGTGAGTTCATACCGGGGAAGAAGCAGATACCGAGCAACATCTCATACATCACTGCCCAGCTACCGTGCCCAAACATCCGATGCGCTTCTTCCACACATGTGGTATCAGGAAGCTTGAAGCTGCGAGATAACACTCCGTCATCCAGAACAAGCTGGTCTTTGACCTTGTTGAATGGCTCTACCTCGACTCAATCGCCTAGCTGGGCGGTCGACAGTACAGGCATCAGCTGGGAGATGCTCTCTGGACATGCTGTATTTCATCACGCATGACGGCTTGTCTCGTTGCCTTGTCAACTGCGCTAGCGATGGTGCAGCATTCTCAGCAGCTGTATCGGGTCTGCACCACTTAGCCCAGTGCACCGGAACACGAGTCAGTTGGTCGGCTGGGTTCTTTTCAGTGAGCGTTCACTCAATACGCACCTTAAGTCTTCCAGTCTCCATCAGGTCAGTTGCCATTTGTAAATGACGTTCAATGAGCATCTTATGCAGGTCTCCTATGCGAACACGGCACACATTTTCGAAAATTTGACGTAGCCATCAAAACACAGCCTTGGAGTCGGTAATTAGCCGCCTTGATTCCAGGCCCCGCTCAACAGCCAGTGACAGAAAACACAATTGAGTCATGGAGTTCAGCGACGTTGATTAGTTTCCTGTCGTCTGCATGACTTAGCCATGTGCCATCCTCAATGATGTCTCCATGTTTCCAGACGTGTCGCAGTAGACTCCCCAGTTGCCGTCTGACGTTGATGAAACATGTCAAACTCCATGATCACTACATCCCAGGCACTCAACTTCTTCCTCGGCACACCGTACCACGCCTTGCCGAACTGGATCGTCCCAGCCAGTAGTTGTGCTTGCCATACGCTTTAATTATGAGCAGGCGGGTTGCAGCCAGGCACATACTGGGTAGTAACTGATCAGTCGTCCGGTCCACTGGAAGACGCCTCGCTTCGTCAGTGGACGCTCAAATGCAAGATCTACGTTTTCTCGCCTCGACAATCTGTCGCTGTCGCTGTTAGCAGATGTCGACAGCTGCAGTCCCAGCACTCGTGCAGTCGACAGCGGCTCTGGTGGCTTTGTCGTCAGACTGTAACGTAATAGTCCTTGTCAGGCCAAGGCCGTGGAACCTATCGCACCATTATGTCCATAAACTTCAATTCAACTGCTAGCCCAAAGCCCATTCACGTCATCACGTACAGGTTGTCATGCCACACGACCGCCTGGTACCGTTGTGAAGCTGGATCAACGTGAAATTGCAGGTAAGCTTTGCCTATATCGACGAACTCATACTGGTCTCCGACCTTCCGCCATGTACGTATCTTCGCCACACATGCGGGCGCATCCTTACCGGGCCTGGCCTAGATCAGGTCATTCAGGCCATAGTTGTCTAGGCATCGACGTACATGAGTGCTGGCCTTGTGTGTCTGGCTCTTCGCCGATAGCGAACGAAGGCTGCAACGTGTCCGTGTCCAATTGTGACAGAGTTGATCTCACCTGCTTCGTCATAGCCTATGCTGACACCTCCGACGCCAGCAATCATATCTGCGCCGAGAAGTACTCTGACAACACTTCTCTTCACATGCAAACGTGAATCGCTTAAAGTCCTTCTTTAGGCTGCTGCCTAATGACAGACTCGTGGACATCGAAGGCGACCCACACCGTAACTGTCCACTTCGTCAACAAAGCGTTGGAGTTGCAAAGTGCTGTCATCGAGACTGCTCTCCTTCCATGTCCCCCACCACCCGGGGTGAGGATCGCAGAAACGGTGTCTGATGCAACCAAGAGGGTGGGGATGAAGCCTGTTCAAGTGATCGCAGTGGTACACAACGATTCAGGAACTGCAGCTTGTTGGATGACATCTGCTCCAACATCATGGCTGGACGTCTGTGACCTGACCTGACCTCCTCCTTTACACATGCATGCATGCTTGAAGATTCAGCTCCTCCACGGAACTTGCTGACCAGGAAGTTGGTTGTTGGTTGGGTACTTTCGCATTAGCAGTCAAGCAACGGAGACGTTGGCTGCAAACCAAGTCCAGATGAGGAGCGCATCACCTAAAATTGACCGAGGATGACCCAACACTTTGCAACTCGGTACACGACATCCTGAAACAAGTGGTTGAGCTATGACTGCCTGTCATGGCACCACTGCAGCTGTACTTATGGTTGATAAATATGGTGGTAACGACACACCTGGCAATATGTGCCATGCGCTACTTGATGTACCAGCCTGCTATGCCGGATACTGCCAGCCATGCATCGGCCAGGCGCCAGGCGCGAACTGATGGTGGTGGTGGTGAGAAGGAGAGCTCTGTGCCAGAACTTTGCAGCCTAGAGAGCGTGTGTGGGCAGGTGTGTGTTTACCGCCATATTGCCAGGTGTGTCTTTACCACCATATTTATCAACCATAAGTACAGCTGCAGTGGTGTCTTCAACTTCATTCTCCCGAGTCAAGCTCCGTATGAAGACATCCAAGAAGAAGATTGCCTGATGAGTCCAGCGGGGACGAAACGTACGTCGCAATCGAGCTAAGTCGTTGCTGTGTCATCATCTATATGCCATGCGCTACTTGATGTACCAGCCTGCTATGCCGGATACTGCCAGCCATGCATCGACCAGGCGCCAGGCGCAAACTGATGGTGGTGGTGGTGAGAAGGAGAGCTCTGTGCCCGAACTTTGCAGCCTAGAGAGCGTGTGTGGGCAGGTGTTTACCGCCAAACTGCCAGGTGTGTCTTTACCACCATATTTATCAACCATGCTTACTTGGGGACGGAAAAGATATCAGGGTGAAAGAAACTTGTGCAGTGGAATATTTATATTTTACACAAGAGACTTACGTGTAGCTGCAGTTAGCGTGAGGTTATCAATATGAGCTGTGGATACCGCTCTGTAAAATGTCCTATAATTCTTCTCTCCTTTGGAGGTGGAAATATGGTCGGAACTCGCACCCCCATTAGCTTCATGGAAGAAGGACCGTGCTGTTGGCTGTGGGGCAGAGTTGACATCCTAGCTCCAGAGATGGAAAAGAAAATAACCTTTGACATTGAGGAATTGAATGATATTCAAACTTGGTGGGAATTTTAAGAGCGTCCAACTAAATTGCTTGCGTTTGGCAATTGTTGTGGAGTTGTTAGCAGGGGCTCTTGCAGATTTGGGTGATGTTGTCCCCATGGAAACCCTTCCGTAGCATGCTCCATGGCAGAAGAGTAAAGACATTGTGCAGGTATCTGCTCAGCGAATGCCGTGTCGTATCTATGATTTCCTTGTCATGGTTATTATTGCGAAGTCAGTCAGACTGAGTATGGGACACAGTTTCTGTCAACTACGGCAGGCAATAGGTGATAGTATGCCTCTTGAATCCAGCAACTACTTGTGAGAACTTGATCATTTCTTTTGGAGATATTTCCTTCCATAGAAATTAGCCGAGAAACACAATTAGAATAACAAGAATGAAAATGCATGTAGGCTGGGAGGAGCACGCGTATGCCATATACTTAGTTTCCCTCCGCTATGCCAAGAAGTTGAGCAGTTCGAGTACAATATCAATTCCACACGACTAATGATTGGTTGTAACTGAGGGATTTAGCTTTATCCTTCGTTCTTTAGTTTCCGATCACTCAGTGTACACTAGGGCATGACTTCATAAAAGTGACGGCGTTTGATTTGATATACAATCGTGGAATAAGTTGATCCGCGTCTTCGTTATCAATTGCTCTTGGCTACTTTGGCACAAGGGACGTCGTCCAACACTGGGAAATATTTCTCTCGCCTATCCATTTGGTTTCCATAGTCATTTGGGTGAATCCCATAACTCGCAATTGTATCATCCAAATTGGGTATTTTTATGCGCTCGTGATCCCGTTGTTCCTATATGGGAACATACCTCTAACTCAGCTATCCTTGGTCTGAAATAAAAAAGATTTGGCCACGTGGGTTATACAACCAAAATACACTTGTGTGGAAAGTTTCGTAATGATAGGGCAATTCCTTGATGGGTCGGGATGATAAAGGTTAACTGCACGATGCCACAACACAACTTCACTACAACAGTCTCGTTCACAACTTCACTACAACTGTCTTGTCCATATTGCACTACGCTGAGTACTGGCCTGCTCCCGCCCTGAATAGTTGTTTAGCCTTCACCACGAGGCATTGGCCCACAGTGGCAGTCGCTTCTTTTTTCTTTTTGTTTTGTTTTCTCCTTTTACTTTCTTCGTCGCTGCCTAAAAACAGTCGAGACGGTTTTCTACCCACCAGATTTTTGGTGCGAATTACTTTTCTTCAGGCATTCCTTTCTGGCTATCTCGGAAAGGAACGCCCGTGAATCCTGAATTCTTAGAACAAATTTGTTTTGATTACTTCTCCAAGTTGCATGAAGACCCGGAACGTGGTCAAACTTTCTACCGGCCGGATTCTCCAGCCACGAGCAAACCGTCCGCTCCGTTAACTGACTGGAGTCCAACATGGACTCTGTTTCAAAATAACCTAAGAAAATGCAGGAACAAGTCAGCTCCTGGTTCGAACGGCATTCCGTACATTACTGTAAAGTGAGAAACTTTCGCTAGAGATTAAATTTAGCTATTTTCACGACCATCACGAATTCGCGAATATAAATTGCCGCGAACTGCTCTGTGCAATAATTTTTGACTCCTCAAGATCCAATTGAGTAGATGAGATCGCGAAAGTTTCTCATCGTGAACTAGCGCAATTCTTGAAAACGCGAAATTTGCGAGCCGTGAAAGTTTATTCTTTTCCAGTATCTGGAATCGATGCAAATTCCTCCACAATATCCTTTTCAGCATCTTCGAAACAGTTTGGAAGACTCGTGTCATCCCGCGATCTTGGCAGTGCGCCTGGGTTACACTTATTGCTTAAAGTGACAGTGTATCAGATCCAGCAAAGTTCCGACCAATCGCTCTCTCCAACTGCGATGGTAAGATCTTCTTTGCCATGCTGTCCAAGATACTCGCCATATGTTGGTGAATGAGTATTTTGATGGCATGACACAGAAAGGTTTCCTGCCAGGAATGTCGGGCTGTGTGGAACATGTTAGTCTGTGTAGCATAGCCATGAAAGACTTGAAGAGGAACAAGCGCTCCATAGCGATTGTGTGAATAGACCTAAAGAACGCATTCGGATCAGTAAAGCACAATTTAATTCAAGCGGCATTGCATCGGTACCATAATAATAATAATAATAATAATAAACACAGCTCGCATCTTCCCTGAACCTGTTAGACAGGAGGAGAGTCGACGCATCTGTCAACAGTGTCAAGCCAAGTTAGTCTATCTCCTGCAGCTTGGAGAGCGCTCTCCACGAAGAGATCCGCTGCAATCAGGTCGTGCCGAATCGTATCTATCCACCGCAATGGCGGACGGCCACGGTTTTTTATGTCGTTTGTGTTAATTGATAGCTCCAGTGCTTGGAACGAGGCGGATTCCGGACCCTCTCGCACCACATGGCCAAACCACAGCTGCCTGCGTCGCCGGCATGTGACACTAACTGGAGATTGTTTTGTTTCTGTGTATAAGTTGTTATTGGTGATGCGTTGCGGGTAGACAATCTGCAGCAGTACGCGTAGCTTCCTCCGTTGCCATTTGTCCAGTTTGTCGTTCAGCAATTTGGACAGAGTCCACAATCCGCAATTGTATAGAAGGATCGGCATTATGAGGCAGTTAAACATACACAGTCGGGATTGAAAGGAATGCTGTCTCCAAGAAATCGAACCAGACGCCCTGTTTGCTTTTGAGATTCTCATGTCCACGTCTTCTGCAGAGCCCAATAGAGAACCCAGGAGCTTGATTGATCTCCATTCGTTGCTGTTTCTTGCAACATCAACATATTCAGTTTTCTGTGTATTGAGCTTGAGGTTGTCTTCGTTAAATATAGGTTCACACTCAGCAACAAGAGCCTTCGCCTCATCGTCATTTCGGTTATGCAGACTAGTATCGTCAGCGTACTCCGTTGTTGGAGCAGGCATTGGTGAGCGAATTGTGTATCCTTCCCTGATCTTGCGCATTGTGCCTTCTGCATATGTTATGAACATAATAGGGGACATCGGGTCTCCCTGGACCACTCCGATGTCAGTTGGGAAAGGGGGACTCAGGGAGCCACTCAGCTTGATCCTGGCTGTCGTGATGGAAAGTAGAGACTTGATGGTTGTTGTGCTGATATCTGTTTCCTCTAAACTGTCAAGTGCTGTATCGGTACCATATCCCACTGAAAATCAGAGGACTTGTATTTTCTTACTACAAGCATCTCACTGCTTTCGTACAACAGCCCCAGACCCGGACGTTCCGGTACAGTATAGGTGTGTTACAGGGATGCCCTCTGTCCCTGATACTGTTCAATATCACCTTCCAAGTCCTCCTCGATGCCCTCCAGGAAAACCCTACAGGCACTTTCATACAATTTCAAGCAGACAGATATCACAGTTTATCACTGCTTCTAACACTGGTTTCGCAGGTGATTTAGCCGTTTTTAGTAACAGAACCCATGGCGCACAAAATAAACTAGATGTTGTTGACAAGTTTTTGTCCTGGTCGCAAATGGAAGCTGCCCCACATAAATGCAGGACCTACGCGGCAAAACTAATAATTAACAACAAGTACACCTGTTTCGACCCCGGCCTTACATTTTCCAGCAAGGATGTACCTCGGCTTAATGGTCAGCATTTCAAATTTCTGGGGAGATATTTGACGGACAACGTGAAAGATCTCGAAATTTGACGGACAACGCACGGACAACGCAAATATCTCGTTGACCTTACTAGATGCCTCTTAAAACTGGTGCATGAAACCCACCTTGTCGGTCACCAGAAACTCTGGCTCTATGAACATCTGATCATCCTGAAAATATCATGGCACCTAGAGATACTTGACCTGTGTCGCAGTTTTGCCCAAATGATTCATCACATCAGCCTCTCCTTTATTGAAAAGTGGGCAGGCCTACCCAAGGCTGCAAACACCGCCATCCTCTTCACCGGAAATCGAGAACGGCCAGGCCTCTGCCTCACGTGTATCACAACACTATGGAAACAGCAACAAACATTTAAATGACACATTATCAAGCACAGCAAAGACCACAACATCGCTCAGCTGTATTGCCATCACAGAAAACAAGTACAAACGTTCACTAGTAGGTTCTCGCCGGTTGTGGAATTGGAATGTGCCGAAACGGCCATATCGGACACGCCTGCTTCACGACCGCCCAGAGCCGGACCGGGTTTCGTGACGCCAAAAGCACCCGTGGTAAAACCAAGGAAACCAATCCTCAATACAATCAGAGAAGGCGACTGCCAGAAGCAGCTCCGGCACCTAAAGGGCCTACAAATGCAAGAGGCCTGGACCAAATTGGCAGAAACAATGTTCGAGGACATGACATGGCGGAAACTCTTATACGAGGGCTATGGAAAGACGATATCGTTCCAAATAAACTCGATACTTAATACTCTGCCTTCGCCCGACAATCTGAGACGATGGGGCAACTCTGTTGTCGACCAGTATTGCCCTCTTTGTCAGCAGACATCAACACTGAAGCGCATTCTCACCGCCTGCCCTTCCTGCCTCCATCAGGTACACGTGGCGCCATGACAACGTCCACAAGCAAATCAGTAAATTCATGACAGAAGTAGTATCAGCAAAGCAAAAGTCATAGTAGGTTTTTCATTTTGACCCAACAAGACCAAACGACGCTTGCAGATCACAGCACGAACAGTTCACCAGCCACACTCCACGAAAGCAAGTAGTAGTACTCCTGACAAGTCTTGTTTCGTTCCATAGAGATAGTAACGGGGAACTCATCAGAGGAGAATCAGTTGTTGAATGAAGGGGTTTAGCTGAATAATGCTATTTTATAGACAAGATATTGGCGCACTGAGGTGTAAACACTCAACTAACTCACATATGTGACATATCAACACAAAAGGAATAGTGCAGAATTGAGGTGTTCTGAACCCTACCAGACACAACTATCACAAGTGCTAAATCATTCACAATGAGAAGGAGAGGTACACAGGAATAGGTTGCGCTAGTTTACACGTCACAAATGGTACTGAGGTAGTGACAAAGATAGGTGAAAAGTAGACGCCAAGTGAAAGCCAACAAATCATCACAAAACGTCTAACGTCACATATGAAGATTGCTAGCGGCACAAGACAAATACTTCACAAACCTCGATAATTGAAATTCAGCCAGCGGTATAGTCAAAGGAAGGCTGCTGGGTGTGACATAGAACTGCGGGCTGCTGAGGCGACGTATCCATCCTGATCTTGACTGCAAGGTTGGCGTCTAACGCTAAGATCCGAGCAGCAGATCAAATCCTTCCTTTGGTCAATGGCAGATTTCCTGGTCCAGGAGAAGTCATAATTCTTTGTGCCATCTTCAATAGGTCCGTCAAATACAGTAATAGTAGGTTTTTCATTTTTGACTCGACGAGACCATACGACGCTTGCAGATCACAGCACGAACAGTTCACCAGCCACACTCCACGAAAGCAAGTAGTAGTACTCCTGACAAGTCTTGTTTCGTTCCATAGAGATAGTAACGGGGAACTCATCAGAGGAGAAGCAGTTGTTGAATGAAGGGGTTTAGCTGAATAATGCTATTTTATAGACAAGATATTGGCGCACTGAGGTGTAAACACTCAACTAACTCACATATGTGACATATCAACACAAAAGGAATAGTGCAGAATGGAGGTGTTCTGAACCCTACCAGACACAACTATCACAAGTGCTAAATCATTCACAATGAGAAGGAGAGGTACACAGGAATAGGTTGCTCTAGTTTACACGTCACAAATGGTACTGAGGTAGTGACAAAGATAGGTGAAAAATAGACGCCAAGTGAAAGCCAACAAATCATCACGACGTTAGACACGTCACATCTGAAGATTGCTAGCGGCACAAGACAAATACTTCACAAACCTCGATAATTGAAATTCAGCCAGCGGTATAGTCAAAGGAAGGCTGCTGGGTGTGACATAGAACTGCGGGCTGCTGAGGCGACGTATCCATCCTGATCTTGACTGCAAGGTTGGCGTCTAACGCTAAGATCCGAGCAGCAGATCAAATCCTTCCTTTGGTCAATGGCAGATTTCCTGGTCCAGGAGAAGTCATAATTCTTTGTGCCATCTTCAATAGGTCCGTCAAATACAGTAAAAGTAGGTTTTTCATTTTGACCCGACGAGACCATACGACGCTTGCAGATCACAGCACAAACAGTTCACCAGCCACACTCCACGAAAGCAAGTAGTAGTACTCCTGACAAGTCTTGTTTCGTTCCATAGAGATAATAACGGGGAACTCATCAGAGGAGAATCAGTTGTTGAATGAAGGGGTTTAGCTGAATAATGCTATTTTATAGACAAGATATTGGCGCACTGAGGTGTAAACACTCAACTAACTCACATATGTGACATATCAACACAAAAGGAATAGTGCAATATCTTGTCTATAAAGTAGCATTATTCAGCTAAACCCCTTCATTCAACAACTGCTTCTCCTCTGATGAGTTCCCCGTTATTATCTCTATGGAACGAAACAAGACTTGTCAGGAGTACTACTACTTGCTTTCGTGGAGTGTGGCTGGTGAACTGTTCGTGCTGTGATCTGCAAGCGTCGTATTGTCTCGTCGGGTCAAAATGAAAAACCTACTATTACTGTATTTGACGGACCTACTGAAGATGGCACAAATAATTTAAGCAAAAGTCGTCATATACCGAGCAAACTACCACTATAGTCCATTCAGAAAACGATGGATTTCTAGCTTTTGGCCATAAATGGGTCAAACGTTGAGTATTTTTAGAATTTTTTCCTGAAATCACCTATCGAATCCCCTTCCAATTATGTTTCTGCAGTCTATTTCTTCAAAAAGCAAGCCATAGTGAGAATAGGATTTCCGCAAGGTTTTGCCCCAAGAGCACTGAATTGGGAAAATCCATCAAAATCCAGGCCGTTTGACCCTGGCTGCAACAGTGCATTGTATGGTTCGAGCCCCAGATCAGGTACCCTTTTTGGACCCTTTTTCAAATTTCAAATTTCACAGCACTGCACTGTGTACAATAAATTCTTGAAAAATCGCCTAATACGGGAGCTCACCAGAGCTAGGGCCCATCTTTTTCTGAATGGACTGGAACGGTACATACATTACCTTCTGTAAACCGGGTCAAAACATCCCCCCTGGCGAGTGACCTAAGGGGAAAGGTCTGAGCGATGTTTTTTTGTCGGGATCACATGATTGGCGGCTTCTTTCAGATCTGGACGAGAGGCTAGTATTCCCACACTTTATTTCACCTACCAAGTGTCGTCCAGACATATTTCTCTTCTCAAAGAAATTGAGAAGGGTGCTTTGGCTGGAACTGACGGTGTGTAGCGAAGACCACATCCTCCAGTATAAGGAGAAGAAGCTGTCACGGTTTCGCCACCTCAAACAGGAGTGTATGAAGAATGGCTGGGAAGTCGAGGCCCTCACAGCGGAGGGGGGGGGGGCTAGAGGAGCCATTTCCAGCAGCCTGGACGGTCTGGCACGAGCATTGGGCTGTTGTAAGGAAAAACAGCGCCAATTAAGAAGAAACTGCAGAAACGCAGCACTAAATTCCAGCTACGTTATCTGGCTGAGGCGACGTGAGAAGGCTTGGCGCGACTGGCCACTGTTTTAAAAGTCCCCGAGAGGCAGTTTGTTGGCGCTTGGTTGTCGGACAGCCACCCAGCGAGGATAGTTGGGTACCCTTCAAATCTTAGTTTTAACTCGCCACACCGGCTTCTAAAGTGCCGGGGGTGGGTGTTCGCCAACCAAGTCGAGCCTTCTTTGGGTTTTTTCTAGTCTACTTGCTTGTGCTGTGCCGCGCTGCAGCGAGTCTATTTGTAGATGCTTTCGCCGTATAGAGCTACTGTTGCACAAAGCCGCAACACTGCGCGCTGCTATTCGCTGTATGCTGCACCTAGCTGCTGTTTAACTGCACGACGCCACAACACAACTTCACTACAACAGTCTCGTCCACAACTTCACTACAAAAGTCTCGTCCATATTGCACTACGCTGAGCACTGGCCTGCTCCCGCTCTGAAGAGCTTTTTAGCCTTCACCGTTTTTGCTCAAACCCAGGCATTTGCCCACAGTGGCATCCGCTTCCCTTTATTTCTTTTCTTTTTCTCCTTTTACTTTCTCCGACACTTCCTATAAAACAGCCGAGACGGTTTTATACCCACCAGTTTTTTTGGTGCGAATTACTTTCCTCTGTTTTTGGTGCACAACAACATCTCTGGTGTCGCCTGCCGAGTCTTTGTTCTTGTGCTCCCCTCTATGTTCTACTGTTGTGCAAACCCTCTTTCTTGTCTGTTTCATTTTGCACTGAGATATTTGATACAGATATAGTGATAATATCATTATGACGTTCATCATTTACTCCCTCGTCACTAGACAGTTCTATCTGTTTGCTTTTACTGTATTCA
Organism: Sycon ciliatum; assembly: GCF_964019385.1. Classification (NCBI taxonomy): domain Eukaryota; kingdom Metazoa; phylum Porifera; class Calcarea; order Leucosolenida; family Sycettidae; genus Sycon; species Sycon ciliatum. The sequence continues at coordinate 7,959,634 of NC_088653.1, read as the reverse complement.
AATAAAGAAAACATTTACATGAACATTGAATAGTATTATTTGTTTGAAGTTGTAGTCACTTACCTCCTGTCAATTGTCCAATTCTCCCTTTGCGTCTTCCTTTAGTCCCTTCGCCCTCTTATGTCGTCATAGCTGGTGCCTGAAACGTGCATTCCAAACTTGATCCCGTTGACATATTCAAAAGCAGCCACCAAGTTGCGTTTGTTATGTCCGGTCGTTTGAAAAATGGCGTTTTGGAAAATATTGAAACTCTTTAGAGGCTATAATCATTAGATCGATCGAGCAAACGAGTAATCGGTATACAAAATGTTGCGATCGTTTCAGCCCTATGAGTCAATACCTATCAGTCCCCCGTGTGCGTGTGCACTTGTGTGTGTGTGTATGTATGTGTCCATATATGAGCCGTCAGATGCGAAAAGGGATCTTATGGCATATTTTGGTCAAATTGAGATGAGGACTCAGGCAAAATCTATAGGCTTTTATACTTCACCTCCAAAATATCGGACTCAAAAATCCAAACCCATCACGAAGATATCGTCAATTTAGTATCCCGAAAAGTTGCAGAAAAATTGCTCTCCTGATTCGCTTGCGCAGGAGCTGCTGTTGCTGCTGCTGCTGCTGCTGCTGCCGCACCAGCACACGCTTGCTCCTGGGAAGATGAGCCGCCAAAAAGACCTCCGTAACTTCACCAACGTGGATTTCGACTGGTTCTGCATTGTCCTCTTCTTCATCAGAAATTGCATCGCTGTTTTCGAGTGCTGCACTTTCGCTCGGGTCAAATACCTTGTCTGGCTCGCACTCTGAGTGAGAGTAGCCAAAACATTCTACATCTATGTCCTGTCGGGGCTGAAGAACTTTGGCTAAAGCCTCATCCCAAGTAAAGTAAGACTGCCTGCTCATCTTGAAATTTGTAAAAGAGCAGAGAAGTCAAGCAGGTCAGGAGACAAAAGAATTTCGTTCAAAATCAGAGAGCGGAGCTCGTGAGAACGGACCGTATGCGTGTTAAAACAAAATGGCGTCACGATTTATTGAAAGTGGTATAGTTGGTGGTACGAGTGTTCAAACCCATTTGAACTTCATACTGTTCGTCTTCTTTTTGACATGCTCTCTTTCCATCGTCCTTAGCTTTTGTTTGTTGAGAGCTGTTTTGGCTTTCTCCTATACCTCTGGGGGATGCCAAGTGATGGTTTTGAGAGGCTGGTGATGGCTGTGAGCGAGAGTTTGCCGATCGGCGTCGTCCTCGCTATAGCGATGAAAATACTAGTTACTGCGCACCTGGCAGATATCACAACACGTCGGAGCGTCCAGGAGCAAAGGAATCTTGGGTTTTCACTGGAATCTAGATCCTCCAGCATCGTGTAGCCCACTGTCGGTGAATGGCCGTCCAGAAAGGTCGAACCTGGTCTTCTGCAGCATCTCGCAGTCCTGCGAGGCACACTGAATACGCCTGTCATGCATTCTACAAATAAAAAATCACAAAGTAGTGGACGTTATAGTGATGAGTCTTTCCTGTATGCTGCAAAAGACGCAGGAAATGTGACTGGTGTCCGTACACTGGACGCCAATATCATCCCAGTCTTCTCCTGCAGGATCTGTTTGACATTGACATACCGGTATGCAGTGGGTCGACATTGGCCTGGTTTGGCAGCTATCTGCCTGGGTGGATGTAGCAGGTTTGCAGGTTTGCGTCGTCTGAGTCCGACATTTTCTTGTAACTGTGGAGTACCGGCAGGGTTTGAGAGGTTGCTCGTGCTGTGAACACATCTATACTGCCTGTCTCGTCCTGGAAGTGCCGTCTCGCCGCTTCCTTGCTCTACAGTCACTCCGTTATTTCGCTTTGTTTCGTGGTGAAGCTCAAAACCTGCCCAAACAACTGTGAGCTCGCAACATGGTATGGACAAATTGCACCACTCCTGCTGGTTAACTAAAACCGGGATAGTCGAGTAAGCGAGTTCACTCCCTGGGCCATGGCAAGATCTGTTCAGCGCGGGCTATTCCAACCTCCAAGTGCATAGTCACCGATCGATCCATGCGATGGTGGTTGACCTACAAAGAACCAAGGTCTATGAGTACTACTATTGGATGCTGTCTACATGCAGTCAACAAAATCAACCTCAGTATGCCCCAGAATAGGGCATGTGCATCTATAGCATGACACAACAGGGGTTCTGGCGGCACCTGTCAAACAAGCAGTAGCGACTAGTGCCAGCTACCTATTGGAGGCTAGCCGCTACAGTCTGTCACTGGAGATAATTATTATGTTCACTGTTTAGACTGAGCACAATCAATGATGCCCAATCAATCTGCCCAATGTGTGTTCTGTTCCACCTAATTATAACGTCCCATCGCATCAACCCTACTACACGCACATGTCGTCACTCTAGCATGACTTGTGTTATTATTGTTTATTTTGATTCGCACGATAAATAGAGCACAATAAACGTTAACTTGACCGAAGGATAAAGGCGACTGCAGATAGAGGAACACATCGAGGTACAGGTACCGGCATCAATACAGTATCAGAGAGAAACAAACAAAAATGAGAGGTACGCAGAAAAAACTCTCGTAAGCCCAAGGGGAAGTGGTTGATAAGGGATGAATGCACTCTCCACGCTCATCTACACTGTTCGTGGAAATGCACACATATATACAATAATATACAACATAGCAATAGCATGCACAGAACCGAACAATTTCATGTTCACACATGCAAGCACAGACCTGAACATTAGTACCAAAAGCCGATACAGACAATATCCCCATACACACAGACGCACACACACACACACACACAATGTCCCATGTATGCGCCTGTAGCGAGAAAAGCACGCAAATCTACAAATGCACTGGATGTGAACCCACTGATTTTCTCTTATAGCAACGATAGCGGATCCGTGATTCTGAATGAAAAACACACACACACACTCAATACAATCATTGAATGCCCATCCGCAGATGATGGCAGGTCCTGAAAGAACAGGCAGCGTTCCAGTAATGGGGAACAGAACTTCGAGTGGCGAGTGAGGTATACACACACACACACGTGCGTGCGCGGGCACACACTAAACTATTCAGAAATAGAATCGACATTGTAGTATTCATTGGTGGGGGAATGGAAAGGAAAATAAAACATTGCTGTTGGTTATTGTTGTAAGGACACTGGGAGCACAACAGAAAGGTAAGCAACTTGCTTTGAAGCAAAGAAAGTAATTATTCCACGGATCTCAGAAGGAAGGAACGTTCCAGAATGCTTCACTGGCAACAGGCGGCCTGCATGTGCGCGGCCCCTGCAGTCGGTCCAGCTGCCGGCCTTGCAGTGCTGAAAAGAATGTGCAGTACAGCATGTCACATAGTATCGCAGCCTGGACAAATAGGCGCTGGGAAGTCCTAGTTATGTGCTCACCTACACCACGATGCACCAATCTTCCGAGCTACTTTGGCAACAACTTTGTCCACTTGAGACTCCCATGGGCTGAGCCAGTTGTTGAGGGCTGCACCAAGGTGGACGGCAATGACCGCTGATGGCAAGGCAATCCATGACACACAGTCACTAGGGCATCGTCAACATGGCGCTGAGGCTGGATCGATATAATCAACCTTTAGGCTGTCGCGGGGTTGACAACGAGGCCGCTGTCTCGAAGCTAGTCAGTCAGCCTGGTCACCGCCATTGACGAACCAGTCGCCACCGCCAGCAGTGGCGGTAGGTTGTGACAAGTGTGGTGCAATATTGTCAGCAAATTCAGTACTTAGGATAAGATGAGTGACAAAGGGAACGTTGTGTTTAATATTATTGAAGTGAACAGCGATGATCACAAACCCTGCGCGTACTTCACCGTGAGTTACAAGAAAATTCCGGACTGGACGACGAGCAAACGCCAACCTGCTACATCCAACCAGGCAGATACTATTACGATAGCTGCTAAACCAGGTCAATGCCGACCTACTGCATAATGTCAATGTCAAACAGATCCTGCAGGAGAAGACTGGGGTGTTGGCGTCCAGTCACTGAGTGTACAGACACCAGTCACATTTCCTGTGTCTTTTGCAGCATACAGGCTGAGACTCATCACTGTAGAATCCACTACTGCATGAGTTTTATTTGTACAATACATGGCAGGCGTACACGGTGTGCCTCGCAGGACTGCGAGGTGCTGCAGTAGACCAGGTTCAACCTTTCTGGACCGCCATTCACCGACGGTGGGCTACACGATGCTGGAGGAACTAGATACCAGTGAAAACCCAATATTCCTTCTCTCCTGGACGCTCCGACGTGTTGTGATATCTGCCAGGTGCGCAGTAACTAGTATTTCTATAGCGAGGACGACGCCGATCGGCAAACTCTCGCTCACAGCCATCACCAGCCTCTCAAAACCATCACTTGGCATCCCCCAGAGGTATAGGAGAAAGCCAAAACAGCTCTCAACAACCAAAAGCTAAGGACGATGGAAAGAGAGCATGTCAAAAAGAAGACGAACAGTATGAAGTTGAACACTCGTACCACCAACTATACCACTTTCAATAAATCGTGGCGCCATTTTGTTTTAACATGAATATCGCGGACTGCGCCACCAAAAAGGCAGTTTTTTTCCGCCGTGCTTTGGAGTATCAGGCCGGTTGAAGTATCTACGGAAAGATGGGAGTCTCAGCAGTGCGCTAGTATATGCCAGCTCTGTGTGATGCACACGCACCCGGTACCCGCAACGATCGAAAAAATGACGTCACATCAAGATTCACTGATGCACGTGACAGGTTCATGACAGCCTGTCACTCTGACGCACTTTACTCGATTTACTGTGTGATGCCATAAGCACCCTTTTCGCATTTGACGGCTCATATGTATGTGTGTGTATGTGTGTGTACGTGTGTGTGTGTGTGTGTATGTGTGTGGGTGTGTATGTGTATGTGTGTGTGTGTATGTGTATGTATGTATGTGTGTGTAAGTGTATGTGTGTGAGTGTGTGTGTGTATGTGTGTGTGTGTGTGTGTGTGAGTGTGTGTAAGTGTATGTGTATGTGTATGTTTGTCTGTGTGTGTGTAATCCTAGCACCAGTTGCTATGTCTAACGTAGCTGTACGCTATCATTGCTTCTGCGATGGGCAGGTCTGACGTCTGAGGTCTGTGTGTGTGTGTGTGTGTGTTTGTGTTTATGTGTGTGTTTTTGGATGTGTGTGTGCACGTGCATGTGTGTGTGTGTGTGTGTGTGCACGTGCATATGTGTGTGTGCATGTGTGTGTGCATCAACATGTGTGTGTATGTGTGTACATGTCTTGTCTTTAATTTTGCTGCTACTTCCAGGGTGGTGACACACCATTACATCTTGCGGCCAAACGTGGTCATGTTTCTGTAGTAGAATGTCTTCTCACTTCTGGACATTCGTTGGAACCAAAGACGAATGTAAGTCATAATTATTATCCGTGATGCATTCTTGTTTGTATATGAGTAGAAAGAAGAATTACGCAGGTGAATAAATTCAGTGGGTATTGACAATGCCTGTGGGTCTGTTTTACGCTAGAAATTCACAATTGGCAATTTTGTTTATGTCCACAAAAAGGTTTCGTGCGATTCAAATATGCGTTAACCCACATGCATGCACCTGCTACCGCACACCCAAGTGTGCGTGCACACGCCCGCTAGGCCTTGTGGCCAAGCGTAATAATAATTAATATGTATACACACGCATGTATTCCACATTGCAATTTGCTTGCAAAACTTGCTCGCACCAGCACACCAAGCATAGAACCTAGTTGGGGGGTTTGCCATTATCTTTTTTTCACATTTGTCACTCTTTGAAATATCACCAATGATAGCAAATTGCCGTGTTAGCAAGAGCCATTGGGCACAAGCCAATGCATGGCTCATAATTCTTATCGCCTCATAACGAGCACAGCACGGCAATTTGCAACAAGCACAATTGGCAAACATGTCACCCGGCAACAGCAAACGGGTACATCGTTACAAACAAGGTGCCCCGGCAAACTCAACGGGAACGCACCAATACAAACACGGCCCCGGCAACAGCAAACGGGTACGCCGTTACAAACATGGTGCCCCGGCAACAGCAAACGGGAACGCACCAATACAAGCTGGCCTGGCAACTTCAAACAGGCACAACTGACAAACTACGGTACCCAGCAACAGCAAATGGGCACACTGTTACAACACCAGTCCATCATATCAAGATGGCGCTGCCACAACATTGCAGCAGCAACACAGCAGCCATGTATACGTGGCCCTCCCAAAAACAGACACCTGGAGCCAAACGCATCCATCACACTGCTTATCAGGGCCGACATGAGTGACAATGGCAAACCCCACCTAATGCTTATAGTTAAATGATGGGATCTGTATACCGCCTTTCGTCACGGAATCAATAAATGTCAGCAGAGCATAACACTCACTTGCACTCACACCCTGTCACGTAGAGATGCTACACTACTTGTCCATTGGGGTGGCATGCCGGCCGATTGCCGAACATAGCGCTCAGAAGCTGTACTGCGCCACCGCCCTGCCCGTCGTATCACCGCTTCACTTGCACCTCTGGACGCCAGGAGTGTCGCCCCACCAATCCGCATGGAGTGGGAGCTCACCTGGTTGCAGTTGAGAGCCTGACGAAGTATCTTGTTCAAACATGGCGGAGTAAGGTAATTCCCTTCAGCAAAAGCGAACACAGGTTGAGAGCTGCAGGCTTGAGCTGTCGTGCGCCGGAATTCGGACATTGCCAGTACCGGGCACGTTTCGTCGCCAGTAGAAGACACCGTGACAGTTCCACCGTCGCCAGATTGGCGCGTCTTAGTGACTTTCAGCCGCAACGTGACCGAGTCGGGTGCAATACTGACAGCCGTCCACACAAGTGCTCTTTGGCTGTCAAACGTGTGAATAGAAGGCGCCAGATACTCACTGGCACGCAGCAAGCCATAGAAGGCTAGAGTTACACTTGCCCACAGCATAGTCTGATCCACATATGCATAATTTGAACGTTGTAAGTATCGCCGGAAATGGATCAAGTCGTCCACCGAAAGCTCTCTCCGAGCCAACGCTGAGGGGGTTGCCGTCTCTCTATGCCATGCAACACTGCTGTTAGGCGAGCAGACTTTAAAACATCCACTGCCGCCCCATTGCACAACAGGTAGTAGCGGACTGCCGCTAGGTAAACGCGAATTGATGACAGAGACAGACTTCTTACAACAAAGAGACTAGCGGTGAAGGACACAATATTTTCAGTAGTAGGAGAAAGTGCCACAATGGAGTTAGTACGGCAGAACTCTAAATAAGCAGCAATACCAGGCTTAAATGTTTGTTTGGTACGCTTTCAGACGGAGTCCTCAACTAGCGCGTCACTGGCCGTACTCAGAGCAGCGAGCTGGGGGAAGGCACGTGTACGGGATGGCTGCAGGCTGCGGGGGCCAGTTCTCGGAACCGAGACATCTGAAACCGAGACAACGCATCAGCCACAGCATTATTTACACCAGCAATGTGCCGTATGAACAAAATGTAATTGCCAGATGCAGCTTCAGCCAGCAGAAATCTGATAATAGCCATTGCATTCTTGTTACGACATGACCCTTTCCGCCATGGCAGCACAGCAGCCTCATTATCGCAATGGAACATAAGCCGCTTGCCAGACCAAGCATGACCCCAAACAGCGCAAGCTAGAGCAATAGGGATCAGCTCGCGAACCATAATCGGTTCGTCAAGCAGTTCAGCGGGCCACCGTCCCAAAAACCACTGGCGGGCATAATAGCCACCAAAGCCTACATCAGAAGCATCAGTAAAGAGATCAAGATCAGGGGATGTGGACCACTGGAGGTCATGAAAGAAAGAACGGCCATTCCAAGTGGCAGCAAACCGACGCCACCACGCAATGTCCAAGCGAGCTCCGGCATCGAGGGTAACGATAGACTGCAGGGAGGGTGCGGTGCAGCTCAAGTCTATGAGGCGCCGGATGAAAGTCCGACCAGGAGGCACCACCTTGGCAGCAAATGAAAGGGTGCCTATGAAAGACAGCAGCTCCCGCTTCGTGCCACGAGTACGAGCAGACCAGACAGCCAGGGCTGAGTGCAGAGCAGACAACTTCTCAGCGGGGAGCCGCATGACCTGCTCCACGCTGTCGACCTACATACCAAGAATGGTCACCACGGTGGCGGGGCCAACCACCTTGCCAGGACCGGATGCAACGGGAATGCCAAGGTTATCAAAGGAGGTGACCGGGCCGGTGGCAAGCAGAGCAAATAGGTAGGGACTGGCCCGTAAAACAGCGAGCATACAAGTCCATATCGGTCTTGTTCCAGAGGACCTTCGAACACCGAGAGGCTCTCTGGCGGAACTGGGTGTCGTAATCGGCCACCGTAGCCCACCGGAATTTCTTAGCCGACTGGAGAATAATGAGCTGGTAACCCAGCAGCTCGGAGGACTTCGACGGTTGCTGATCAGCAACGATACTACAATAAATCGTCCAAGCCTCCAGCCAGGACTGGAGCGAGGCGATCCTGAGCCGTGACGACGAGGGCGCCGTCATAACTAAATCGCCGTCCTCTTCGGACACGCGAATCCGTTTAGGATGAGGCTCAGCAGTGGGGGTCGACGCAATGACCGGGGGCAACAAACAGCTCAAATCTATAAAGTCCCCACGCAACAGTTTCGCGATCTGAGCCAATGCCACATGGCTATAAACATCGACAGAACGAGAGGGCTTACCAGACTCAAGCAGGTGAGGACGAGCCGAAGTCGAAGCCCCAGGCGCGGTGAGACCAGACGGGGTGACGGAGCTCGCGGCTGGTGGAGACAACGACGCTGTTGCGCCCGACACGCCAGGGGCAGATTGAGAAACCGGAGGCTGGCGAACCGCGGGAGCGAAACTAGCAGGTAAGGCGGGAACGGGCTCCTCCTGAACGCCTGCTGCCGATGAATCCAACAAGGAGACAGCTGGCTCTGGCTCTGCCAGAACGGGCGGAGTAGCTGAGACGGGAGCCGGGTCCGCAACGCCAACTGGGGCAACAGCTAGTTGAGGCAGCACCGCGGAAAGGGACGAAGTGATAAGAGCCTGGAGCTCGGCGGTCTGCGCAGCAGAGAAAGCCGACCGGTCTCGCCGTGGAGGCATTGTAGCAAGGTAATCCGAACACGGACGGACCACTGAACAGAAAGTGAGAGAAATTACCAGCCTGACACGGAAAGCACTTCTTGTCCAAAGGAAAGACAAACCAAACTGCATTCAACTAGCTACTGCAGCGCGCATAAAGGCAACAGTAGCAGCAGTGCAAAAATGCAAATTACAGATCATACTCGGCACAGAATAATACTTAATGATATGCATCATGAGACCATCACTGCGCATGTGCCCGCGTGGGCTAACTTGGCTTTGATACTCAAAGCCGGCATATAATACTAAGTGGTAGCACAAACTTCAGGCTGTTCATCATCATTAAGAAAATTAATGTTTTTTACGAGTAAACTTCCGTGCTTTCTCTTTATAAATGTGACGTTCTTTCTCCAGTACATTGTCTACTTCCTCATCAACAAGGGGATATAGCGGCACGAGCAAACGAGAGCAAGAACAATGAATTATGGATATGCATGATGTATATTGGTCATGCATTTATCACCGTTGTTTTTAGCTATTCTACTTTGACCCGGTTTTATCACCTCATTGCTGTACATAATTCATTGTATTTGCTCTTGTTTGCTCTTGCTTGTATATCACCTGAGGAAAAGGTACGGAAGTTTACTCGCAAAACCATTAGATTATTATGAATGTTGTTGAAGAGCCTAAGGTTTGTCCTATCAACATAATGAGCAGTTGTCCTTTGCTTCATCAGCCTGGAAAACATTTAATGAGTTACTTGCGTCACATCAAATGTGCTCGTAAGTCCAATGTTTTGAAGAGATCTGGTAAATGGTTCCACGTTGGCACTTCGAGGATCTCAGCATCTCAGCTTCATCCGGAAACCCTCTTTAATGCTGGACTCCAGGTGCCATTGTGTGATCTACGAGAACCCCCCGGTCGTGGAGAATGGCATGGCTGTGTGAATGAGCCCTGCACAAACCACTCTGGCTCAACTCATCCAACGGGGTGGCCATCGCCTAATCGGTGAGGGAACCTACTTTTGCCACCTGTACAATATGCATTGTCCAGATGCACATCACCTTCTACAGAGGATGTTGCCACCCCAGCAGCCCTAACACCAGCTGGCGAGTGGATGCAGTTTTTGGCGTTCCGGAATCATTCAATCCTGTGTGTATGTATACCTGTTAGAAATGTCTCGAGTATGTTCTATACAGCCGAGTGGCAGCCTTCCCAGGACCATGCCTTTTTTATTAGACTGTTGCTTTCCTCTGGTGTCAAACCAGATGAAATAAAACTAATTAACCTGGGCGGAAGGCACCTCATCACTCACCTGACACTGACAAAGATGGATTCACCATGGCATCAGGGAAGAATACATTCCCAGCAACTCCCCGGGCTGCCAAACTCGCCAACATTTTCTGCACTGCAGCTGAACGTGACGAAGTTTCAGGTGCTGAAGATACGGATAACAGTGGCGCACAGGTCACATTTAACGGAATAACATTTGAGTGCTAACTTGACAACAGCACAATCTTCCGACAACCTCTGCTCCTCATACCCTAGTTCCTCTAAATCCAAACGCTGAAGCATTCCAACCCACTGATACAAGAACAGTGCTTGCAACATCGTAGCGAAATATGACCATTGCATTCCTCAACATTAATTTTGTAGTCTACGCCACAAAATACATGAACTTTTGAACCTGGTGCATTCGATGGACTGGGACATTGTCGGTGTGGCCGAGACTTGGTTCACCAACACAGTAGCTAACAATGAGATCGATATATCTGGAAAAAGCCTTGCCAGGTTGGATCGAGCCGGCCATCCCGGTGGAGGTGTGTGCCTGTATTACAGGGCTACTCTTTCTGTCACCATACAGCCAGATCTAAAGATCTGAAGGTGGACGGTAATGAAGGCGTGTGGATCAGTTTGCCCCACTCCAGACAGAGGCACCTTTTTGCGTGTATTTATCATCCCCCCCCCCCCTGCTGAATCAATTCACTACCAGGACAGATTTGAGCAGGCTCTTCACCAGGCTTCAGTGGTATCACCATCTGTCACCCTGTTCGGTGACTTCAACATTAATGTTAGCTCAGCACTGCACTGCATTGCTCTGCACTGCATTCAGGACTGACGTCATGCACTTTGTTTTGCTGCGTAATCACAAATGGCACCAGCCCATTTTGCTCCAAAGAAAAACAAATCTTGTCTGCCCTGTTGTGCTCTTCCAGACAACGGATCGTTCTTCAGCAGTGTTTCTTTTTGGTGCTCTTCCAGACAACGGATCGTGCTTCAGCAGTGTTTATTTTCCTTTCGTAGCTTTGCTGCCAGCCTGAGTGTCACCTCGACATCTTATTTCTTTAGTATGTCTGACCTAACTGTCGACACTGTCAAGGCCATGCCTTGCCAAGCCCTCCGCGGCCAGCTTTCTCAGCGCGGCTTGAATCCGAAAGGAAACTGAGTAAAAGTATTTTACAGGACCCGGTGAACTTCAGGTAGCCACAGGCTGGACGTAGCCAGGAACAGACGGGATAGTGGCTGGTTAATCGCCCGCACCAGCTAAATACTTCCCGTCCGGTAATCTCATCAGGCACCTCGAGCTGGACACCATCACGTCTGCGCCAATGTAACTCATCATCAGCTGCGGTTAACAGCTGGAGATCCAGCACTCCAGCAGAACTGACATCCTCCGCAGGCTTCGTGGGCAGGCCGAATGCAGCGGGGCGGGCAGACACAGCACTAGACAGAGGCTTGGGGACAATCACGTCATCCACATAATTGTTGACTTCTGGCATGTTGCGGGTCACATACTTGACAATGATGTCCATGACCTTGGGGGCCACTGACAAGCCGAAACCCATGCGGGTCATTACGTAGGTCTTGTCTTGCCAGACGACGACTTGATAACGCAGCAAATCATCTCGGACATGCACTTGCAAATATGCCTTCCTGATGTCTAACAGCTCGTGCTCGTCTTCTCGGCTACGCGATGACCGCAGGGATTCCGGATCCACAGGAAAGTCATTGCCTGGGTGCGACACAAGTTGCCAGTTCAGGTGGCGGTAGTCCAACACGGGCCGAACAGGAGTTGACAGCTTGTGCTCTTGCTCAACCGCCATCAGGGGCAGAACACAGGCTGGCTTTCCGTGCACCTCCGGGTTATGCTCAATAAGCCAACCATTGGCAACCCACTCATTGACCACTGCAGTAAACCTTTCCTCCTGCTGTTGCGAGAGGTGCTTCCGGCCGTACTCAGTAATGCCGCTGCCAATGTTAGACACGGGAGCAGTGTCCTCTTTCCAACGCCATGACATCACCCAGCACTGCTTACTAGGTACCCAGCAAGCTTCACCGTCGTCGACACTTAGCACAACGTCATCACCATCCTGTGACACAGAAACATGACGCGACAGCTTGGACGCGGTGTCAGCAATAGCAGCATCAGGTGAAGTGACCGGACCAGCGGCTGCAGCAGCAGCAGGCAGTTGCTCGCCGAAAACTACGCGACTTATACTGCCGTCGTCGTCATATAACACGCTGACGCCACCGCACCGTGCAACAAGGTCGTTGCCTAGCAACACATGAGCAGCCACCACCGATAAATTCGGCACGACAAGTACATCGACACATGTGCGGGGTATGCGCACCGGTCCATCATTGCGGTGGAACTGCAGCTGCGCCGAGCCTAGGACATCAAGGGGCTTGCCGTCCAACGCGAGGATGGTTGACTTGCTGTCGGCACGAGACAACTGCACATCAGGCATGTGCGCGAGCAGAGGACGAGAAATAAGCGTGCGGGTGGAACCAGTATCCACGATAGCAGTTGCTCAATAGCAATTTGCGCCCGGAGACGAGACATCTGAGCATATGCGTGGTAGTCCACCGCAGGCATGATTCTGCAGGCAGAGCAACTTGTCTGCGCCGCCCACAGATGCTGCTACCACGCCGTTCGCCGGACTGCGCCTCTAGCCACTTTTTCCGCTGGAAGCAGTCTTTTTTCACGTGCCCGGTCTTATCGCAGAACACACACTGCATTGTTCCTCGGCTGTCAGTCCGCTTCGGGCAGTTCCGGCGGATGTGCCCCAGGCTCATTACAAAAGTAGCACAGTGTCTTGGCCTTGGGAGCTTGTCCACTAGCGCTGGTGCCACCACTGCTGCTGCCACCTCGGGGCGCAGCACTGCCACTGGCTGCTGCTGCCATCCCCGTATCAGGCCTGGACGAATCCACAACAGCTAGGGTACGGATCTTGCTCACAATGTCCGGTACCGCGAACTTGACGCCAGCGCAGGTAGCCCCGCCAGCAGCTGTTCAATGATGACGGCGTTGTCATCACCATTGCCGGAGTGGCCGCAGGCGGCGCAAGTCCGCAACATACGCCTCAGGCGTCTCATCCAGCCGGTACCGCCGGCTACTGAATTGGCGTTAAGCATCTCCTGGTGACACTCCAAATGTCTTTTTGATTACATTCAACACCTTGGCTTTGTCTTTCTTGTCATCTGTCGGCATCTTGGAGTAAACCAACAGAGCATCTGACTCCAAGAACAGGGGCAGCCTTGTCATCAGCTTTTCCTCGGTGTCCCAACCAGAACATTCGCCAATCACCTGAAACTTGACCCAGAACATGTCCCAGTCGTTGTGCTTACCCTTGAAGGGCTTAACACATCCATCAACCTTCAACGTCGACATTACTACTCACTAAGGTAACACAGCCCTACAGACTACAAACACTTACAGAACGAGAAAACTGAAAAACGAAGAAACAGCCCTGAACGGCTCAACCTCAAGCTAGGGTTTCGGGACCAAAAGTTGTTGCCTAATCCTCCTCACTACTGTACTCCACAAACCACCATTACCGTCGCTCACACAAACCAGTGCACCAAGCGACCAGGTAGGAGAAACAAAGTTAAGTTAAGATATTGAACAAGAAGATTACAACAAGAAAAGAACCAAGAACCACGATCGCCAAATCGCTGTCATCAGCAAAACGTGCCCGGGTGCGTGCATTGGCTTACGTGTACATCAGTGCGTGCATTGGCTTACGTGTACATCAGTGCGTGCATGCATGAAGATCAGAAAAGCAGATGTTCACAATTCACAAATCATGCCTGATGCATCGATGAGTCAACGGACAATGACTATGTAACCATGGATATAATATTTGCGACAGCAAAGTTAGTTCCGCGTCCAAAAGCGCAGGTGCAACAAGGAAAAGTCAGAGTGCAGAACAAACAGAAATTCAAATCGAAAGGAGATAAATATTGCAGAGATGAAGCGAATCGGTTTGGTCTGTCAGAGGGTGCTTGCGCCCAGCGACAGGGTGACAGCAAACCTTGTCAGAGAGAGGGTCAGTGTACAGAATAGGAATACATAGAAGGCAGCACGCAATGGAGTTGCTGTGGAGAGCGAGAATGCAAGCAACAACGTAAGTATTATCTATGCAACTAATTATATCGGCGTATTGTTATTGATATTATTATCCAACAAACACGCATGTGACAATATGACAATGTGTGTAGTGTGACGATACAATGTGTGTGTAGACACACATTACGATTATGTATTTGTTGTGGTGACATCTGTCATCAGTGTGTCATGCCTCTTACCTCATTGTAGCTTCATCCGTAGTCCGCTTTCATTGTCCTTGTTCTATATTCTATTCTATTTCTTCTAGTGCTAGTCGTTTCACTTCTCATCTTTCCTTGAAGTAGTATATTTGAATTGTAATTGTTTTCCTGCAACGATCGCTTGTTGTGTTATTTATTCGCGTCGTGACTTCATTATTTATTTCGCCAGCGCCTGCAAGGCTGCATGCGCATGCTAGATGTATAGAATCAGACATGCATGTCAGGGCAGTATCGTTGATTCAGGCCCAAGAGCGGCCCAAGGCCGAAGGCCGCGGGCCGCTCGAGGGCCGGAATCAACGATACCTGCCCTGACATCCATGTCTGATTGTGTTTCACACTGCCACCCACGCACGACAGCACAAGTGAAAGCCAGAACGCTCTCCTCAGCAGAACGTGCACGTGGAAGTGCACCTACAACGCACCCGCAGCATGCTAGCAGCGCAAACAAAGCCATTGTACTGCACTAATCTGCATAAATAGAACTTGAAATACATCAACTAGAAACACCGAGTGCCTGCCTGCCCAAGTAATAGTTCTCAAGTCCTTTATCATGTTTATGGCACTCGTTGCACAACAATGGCAGAAACTCACAAGCTGAAGTTCCACCTCCGTGCGCTCCGGCTGAAGTTTCGTTCTGAAGTTTCGTTCTGAAGTTTCGTTCTGAAGTTTCATGTCAAGCAAGGTGAAGTTTAAACTCAAGCAAGGTGAAGTTTCAACTCAAGCAAGGTGAAGTTTCACGTTGGTACGCTCAAGGGCTTTGTTGATTCAGGCCCTCGAGCGGCCCGCGGCCTTCGGCCTTGGGCCGCTCTCGGGCCTGAATCAACAAAGCCCTCGAGCGTACCAACCTGAAAGTATTTCGTTCTGAAGTTTCGTTCTGAAGTTTCATGTCAAGCAAGGTGAAGTTTCAACTCAAGCAAGGTGAAGTTTCAACTCAAGCAAGGTGAAGTTTCAGGTTGGTACGCTCTCGGGCTTTGTTGATTCAGGCCTCGAGCGGCCCGCGGCCTTCGGCCTTGGGCCGCTCTCGGGCCTGAATGAACAAAGCCCTCGAGCGTACCAACCTGAAACTCAGAAGCTGAAGTTCTGAAGTTTCATGTCAAGCAAGGTGAAGTTTCAACTCAAGCAAGGTGAAGTTTCAACTCAAGCAAGGTGAAGTTTCAGGTTGGTACGCTCTCGGGCTTTGTTTATTCAGGCCCTCGAGCGGCCCGCGGCCTTCGGCCTTGGGCCGCTCTCGGGCCTGAATCAACAAAGCCCTCGAGCGTACCAACCTGAAACTCAGAAGCTGAACCTGAAACTCAGAAGCTGAACCTGAAACTCAGAGGGCTTTGTTGATTCAGGCCCTCGAGCGGCCCGCGGCCTTTGGCCTTGGGCCGCTCTCGGGCCTGAATCAACAAAGCCCTCGAGCGTACCAACCTGAAACTCAGAAGCTGAACCTGAAACTCAGAAGCTGAATCCTCCACGTCCTCGACCACCACCCCTAGAGGTTTGTTCCTTTTATACCTTCATGCCGGCGTGTTCAGTTTCACCTCCACAAGCTCTCGGGACGTGCTGATTGGTCAAGGGCCTGAATGCCACCGCATGTATCAGACATGGACCGATATCAGGCTTTTTCTTTCTCTCTTGTTCCACCTCGATCAGGTAAGTCTCTCCACGTGCGAGTATACCCATCACGTGATCATTCATGTTCTCCTACGGTGCCATTCAAGCCCAAGGGCCTGAATGGCAGGGCATGATCAGAGGTTCATGCCCTGCCTGTGAGCGCTCTGATTGGCTCAAACCGTGGCAATGATCACGTGGCAAGTGTGAATCTGTGTTCACGCGTGACTAATGATGTCATCGCTATGCCTTAGCTAGTCTTGTTGTTTTCTTTGCTTCGTTCGAGTTGCTGTTGCTCGACTTCGTTTTCAGATCTATTTTCTGCATTCAATGGTGGCCGTGATGGCTGTCGCTGCAATAGCAGCTTCAGCCACGACGGGCCTCTATCGGTTGCTCTGCCACCATTTTGGACGCCATGTTAGACGTGTCTTTTCCTGGCTGAAGTACTCGTGATTTTGTGTTCTTGTTGTTCTTTTCTTGTTCTCTCTCCTTTTCCTAACTGCATTTTTCGTGATTCATACATTTCCACCAAGAGCTGCCGTTTGCGCTGGTGTGTTGTGTTGGGCGAAGAGGGGTGATAGAGAGACTAGATAGCTCCAGTTCTCCCACAACTTTGTGGTGCCGAAACCCGGGAAAGAATCGGGAAAGTGTTTTCGGAGTACGAGTGTCGTAGTGATTTATTTATTTTGTGAGACGAGAGTTCTTGCTGTGAGTTCCTACTGTGTGTTCCTACTGTGTGTTCGTGGAATACTCGAGTGAATCATGTCTACCAAGTATCTTGTCCAGCCGTTTTCTGGCAAGGATGGTGAAGACCTAGAGGAATTCTGGGCAAAGGTTTTAGTTTTGGCCACTCCGCCCGCGAGCCCGAGCAGACGTGACTTTGTCCCGTCGTGTGAAAGGCCTATTAGTGGCCCACGACATGTTCCCTCACAGACACTGTGTGCTGCGAAGCCATTGTCCGACACCAGCGACACTGACCCGGACCATAAAAATCATGAAAACAATCATTCAAAATCCAATCATCCTCAAAATATTCATCATACAAATCTACATGCATCATCCTCATCTGATCTGTCTGACGATTCATTTTTTGCACGGGTTGTTGATCCCATGGCTCAACCTGGCGTTGTCCCGGCGTGTGCGCTCGAAAGTGTGGCCGACCCTGTGGTATACACACCTCGTGTGGTGTTTGAGATGGAGTTGTCGGTACCTGCAGGACATGTTGTCTTGGTGCCTTGTGCAGCTGTTGATGTGTGCACGGTTGCGATGGATTGCGTGACAGATCCATTGGAGTCCTTTATGGCGAAGCATCCAGATGTGGCAGTGACTCCTAGTCTTGTGACTTCGAAAAGTATTCTTTCTAGACCAAAGAGTGGTATATTGATAACATTTAATAACGATAGAAATTTTTATGATATTTCTCCAGACGTTTCGTTGTTCTGAACAACATCGTCAGTGGATAAAGAAACTGACGATGTTGTTCAGAACAACGAAACGTCTGGAGAAATATCATAAAAATTTCTATCGTTATTAAATGTTATCAAATATACCACTCTTTGGTCTAGAAAGAATACTTTTCGATATTTCAATGAGAGTGAATAATCAACGGCTTGTCCACCAACTCTTAGTCTTGTGACTGTTGGCCCTAACCAAACACGTGTGGTTGTGGCTGTTGAAAATCATGTAAATCATCCTATACTCATTCATAAAAATACCAATGTTGCCGAACTTCATCAAATTCCTACAGACTGTGAACATATTGACGACACTGAAGCTATGGTTTCCTCAGTTTCACCCAGCACGATTCCGCTAACTGAGCAACGCAAGAAAGTCATCGATGAATATATCAACGCACAAAATCATCTCTCCACAGAACAGTCTCGCATGCTCACTGAACTACTTCATGATAACCACGTCGTACCATGCTCACTTCAGGAGCGAGCCATGATCACTGTACATTCTCTTCCTACTGCTAACCATCCTGGTGTAGAGAAAACCCTGTCTCAAGCTCGTCTGCGTTTTTACTGGGTTGGAATGGCTTCTGACATCACCGAATT
The DNA here is from genome assembly GCF_964019385.1 of Sycon ciliatum. NCBI lineage: Eukaryota > Metazoa > Porifera > Calcarea > Leucosolenida > Sycettidae > Sycon > Sycon ciliatum. Next base: position 7,941,298 of record NC_088653.1, on the reverse strand, counting down.
TGTTCGATGCTGTCACACCTGTGCACAGATTCGAGCAAAGAATCCAACAGACCGTGCACCACCTCAGCCAATGATTGCCGGTTATCCGTTCGAAATTGTTGCCTTGGACATTGTCGGTCCTCTGCCTGAAACGTCCCAGGGCCATAAGTATCTCCTGGTCATGGCGGATTACTTTACGCGATGGGTCGAGGCATTCCCTTTGCGCGACATCACTGCTGTTTCGGTCGCTGCAGCTGTCGTTAATGGTTGGATCAGTCGGTTCGGTGCACCTGAACAGCTTCATTCAGATCAAGGGGCTCAATTCGAATCTCGGCTATTTGCGGATATCTGCCGTCTCCTTGGTATCCGGAAGACGCGAACCACGCCGTATCATCCTTCTGGCGATGGTTTGGCGGAGCGCGTCAACCGCACTCTTCTAGGTCAGCTGCGTGCTCACATTACTCCAACCAGTACGGAGTGGGATGCAACGTTCTCTCTCGTCTTGCTGTCATATCGTGCTGCAGTGCACAAGTCCACTGGATTCAGTCCAGCGCGCCTTCTGTATGGTGCGGATGTCCGGTTACCAGCTGATATTGTGTTCAGTTTACCTTTGCCACCTTCCACTGATATGCATACCTATGTCCGTAGTCTCGACACTTCTCTGCGGAATATTCACGTTGAAGCCCGTCATAATGCTGATCTCGCTCATGCGTCTCAGGAACAGTTCTATAACCGTCGCGTTCATGGTGAGCCTTATGTTGTCGGTCAGCAAGTATATCTTCATGATCCGGTTATCCGTGCAGGCGAGCACCGTAAATTTCATCGTTTCTGGTCTGGCCCCCATACTATTGTGCGTGTTAATGGTCCGACGTCATACACGTTATTGCTGAAGGGAGTTGAACGCACTGTTCACTTCAATCGCTTGAAGCCAGTAACTTCCTCGTGCCCAGTTTCCTTACCGTCTTCTGTCCATGATCTCCCCAACTGTTGTGTATCGGTAGAAAGACTTTTCATGGCTCTTTTTGTTGTGGTCCTTTCGTTTATTTTGGTTTGTTTTGCGTTCTGCTTTGACTTGTTTTGGTTGCATGTATAGTTTGTACATGATCCAAGTAACGGTTACGTCATTGTCATACGTTGTGTTTTGTTGCGCGCATGCTCGTATGCTGCCATAAATGTTAGTCTTTTTCTTCAGTTTTCAGTATACCTCGTCGTGTCCGGTCTTCTTGTCTGTCCGTCTCCGTCTTGTCAAGAAATTATGTAGAACTCTCAGTTTAGTTTCGTTGTTGTGTGTGGCGGGTCGGATGGGCAGGGAGGCTGGGCCCCTGACGCCTGGACAACATGTGCGAGTGCACGAAACCAACCCAGTGAGTTTGTCAGCTAATAACTTTGTTTCTGTTGTGCCACATGATGCCGATGACTCTGTTCCAAGTACGCCTCTGTTGTCGCCGCCTGTTGCCTTATCCCCTCTACCTCCACCTCCAGTTTTAG
>NC_088653.1:7913466-7939631 GCF_964019385.1 Sycon ciliatum | reverse complement strand
AGGGTGCTTTGGCTGGAACTGACGGTGTGTAGCGAAGACCGCATCCTCCAGTGTAGGTAGAAGAAGCTGTCACGGTTTCGCCACCTCAAACAGGAGTGTATGAAGAATGGCTGGAAGTCGAGGCCCTCACAGCGGAGGTGGGGGCTAGAGGAGCCATTTCCAGCAGCCTGGACGGTTTGGCATGAGCATTGGGCTGTTGTAAGGAAAAAAAGCGCCAATTAAGAAGAAACTGCAGAAACGCAGCACTAAATTCCAGCTACGTTATCTGGCTGAGGCGACGTGAGAAGGCTTGGTGTGACTGACCACTGTTTTAAAAGTCCCCGAGAGGCAGTTTGTTGGCACTTGGTTGTCGGATAGCCACCCAGCGAGGATAGTTGGGTACCCTTCAAATCTTAGTTTTAACTCGCCACACCGGCTTCTAAAGTGCCGGAGGTGGGTGTTCGCCAACCAAGTCGAGCCTTCTTTCTTTTTCTCCTTTTACTTTCTCCGTCACTTCCTATAAAACAGTCGACACGGTTTTTTACCCACCAGTCTTTTTTTGGCGCGAATTACTTTCCTCTGTTTTTGGTGCACAACAACATCTCTGGTGTCACCTGCCCCGTCTTCGTTCTTGTGCTCCCCTCTATTCTACTGTTGTGCAAACCCCCTCTCTTGTCTGTCTCATTTTGCCCTGAGATATTTGATACCGTCATAGTGATAATGTCATTATGACGTTCATCATTTACTTCCTCGTCACTGGACAGTTCTGTCTGTTTGGTTTTACTGTATTCAAATAAAGAAAACATTAACATTAACATTGAATAGTATTATTTGTTTGAAGTTGTAGTCACTTACCTCCTGTCAATTGTCCAGTTCTCCCTTTGCGTCTTCCTTTAGTCCCTTCGCCCTCTTATGTCGTCATAGCTGCTGCCTGAAACGTGCATTCCAAACTTGATCCCGTTGACATATTCAAAAGCAGCCACCAAGTTGCTTTTGTTATGTCGTCCGGTCGTTTGAAAAATGGCGTTTTTGGAAAATATTGAAATTCTTCAAAGGCTATAATCATTAGATCGATCGAGCAAACGAGTAATCGGTATACAAAATGCTGCGATCGTTTCAGCCCTATGAGTCAATACCTATCAGTCCCCCGTGTGCGTGTGGCCTTGTGTGTGTGTATGTATGTGTGCATATATGTGTGTGTGTGTGTGTGTGTGTGTGTGTGTGTGTGTGTGTGTGTGTGCGTGTGTGTGTGTGTCCGCTAACACATCTCGCGTGGAATGGCGATGTAGATACCAAGACCAGGATAAGGAACTGGCCGCAGCAGCCCCCGTTGAGTGCCCCACCTGTGGAAAGGTCTGCTCTAGACCAAGTGATCTTAAGCGCCACAAGTGCACAGCGGAGCGTCGCAAGCCAGTCCATCAGCAGCGTGGTGCATGTCAATGCGTGGATTGTGGGAGATGGTACCGTAGCAGGGGTGGACTCGCTGTGCACGGGTGTCAGCCTGCCTCAATCGCTGGCCAGCCCGCTTCCGCTCCTTGTAGACCTCGCCAGAACCGCCCAACAACGGATGAACGTGCCAAGTTTCCACTAATGTGTCCGCACTGCTCTCGGAGATTTCGGCAGTCCAGGGACCTGACCCGGCACCGGCGTGTTTGCTCCTCCTCCCTCCTCCCGCAATGGGACCACGTAACCTTTAAGGCAGTGGGTCGACAGGACAGGACAGGTGTGTGTGTGTGTGTGTGTGTGTAAGTGTATGTGTATGTGTATGTGTATGTGTGTATGTGTGTGTGTGAGTGTGTGTGTGTGTGTGTGTGTGTGTGTGTGTGTGTGTGTGAGTGTGTGTGTGTGAGTGTGTGTAATTGTATGTGTGTGTGTATGTTTGTCTGTGTGTGTGTAATCCTAGCACCAGTTGCTATGTCTAACGTAGCTGTTCTCTATCATTGTTTCTGCGATGGGCAGGTCTGAGGTCTGAGGTCTGAGGTGTGTGTGTTTTGTGTTTACGTGTGTGTTTTTGGATGTGTGTGTGCATGTGCATGTGTGTGTGTGTGTGCACATGCATGTGTGTGTGTGTGTGTGTGTGTGTGTGTGTGTGTGTGTGTGTGTGTGTGTGTGTGTGTGTGTGCGTGTGTGTGTGTGCGTGTGTGTGTGTGTGTGTGTGCGTGTGTGTTTGTGCATCAACATGTGTATGTATGTGGGTATGTGTGTACATGTCTTGTCTTTAATTTTGCTGCTACCTCCAGGTTGGCAACACACCATTACATAAAGCAGCAGATTATGGTAATGTTTCTGTAGTAGAATATCTTCTCACTTCTGGACATTCGTTGGAACCAAAGAATAATGTAAGTCATAATTATTATCCGTGATGCATTCTTGTTTGTATATGAGTAGAAGAATTACGCAGGTGAATAAATTCAGTGGGTATTGACAATGCCTGTGGGTCTGTTTTACGCTAGAAATTCACAATTGGCATATTTTATGTCCACAAAAAAGTTTCGTGCGATTCAAATATGCTATAATACTAAGTGGTAGCACAAACTTCAGGCTGTTGATCATCATTAAGAAAATTAATGTTTTTAGGAGTAAACTTCCGTGCTTTCTCTTTATAAATGTGACGTTCCTTCTCCTGTACATTGTCTCCTTCCTCATCAACAAGGGGATATAGCGGCACGAGCAAGTGAGAGCAAAAACAATGAATTATGGATATGCATGATGTATATGGGTCATGCATTTATCACCGTTGTTTTTAGCTATTCTACTTTGACCCGGTTTTATCACCTCATTGCTGTACATAATTCATTGTATTAATGCTCTTGTTTGCCCTTGCTTGTATATCACCTGAGGAAAAGGTACGGAAGTTTACTCGCAAAACCATTAGATTATTATGAATGTTGTTGAAGAGCCTAAGGTTTGTCCTATCAACATAACGAGCAGTTCTCCTTCGCTTTATCAGCCTGGAAAAAAAATTAATGAGTTACTTGCGTCACATCAAGCGTGCTCGTAAGTCCAATGTTTTGAAGAGATCTGGTATATGGTTCCACGTTGGCACTTTGAGGATCGCAGCATCTCGGCTTCATTCGGAAACCCTCTTGAGTGCTGGACTCCAGGTGCCAATGTGTGATCTACAAAGCACCCCCCCCCCCCCGGCCCTGGAGAATGGCATGGTCGTGTGAATGAGCCCTGCACAAACCACTATGGCTCAACTCATCCCACGGGGTGGCCATCGCCTAATCGGTGAGGGAACCTACTTTTGCCACCTGTACAATATGCATTGTCGAGATGCACATCACCTTTTTTTTTTTTTTTTTTTTTTTTTTTTTTTTTTAACTGAATACCACAGTACCATCAGATGCTGCACAGCGGGGGCGGTGGCATATTGGATGGAAGTGGGGGCGGGGCAAAAGTAACTCCTCCGACCAAAGGTCTCGGAATCGTTGTTACTCCTGTGCGCCGATACATAGGAGAAAAGAAACATGTGCATCCAAGAGGGGAGCACTGGCTTTGCAAACGATAATGGGGAGAATTTGAGATTGGGATAGGACAAAACAATAGTAAAAGCAGTGCACCGTAGGAAGATGGAGTGAACTGATAATCGGGTTTTAAGGCTGAGCGAAGGGGATCAAAGAGGGGTAGAAGGGAGCTGGAGTGCGGTCAGTATAATTAGGCTGGTGTGTTGGCAGAGATCATAGCCTGTCTGTGGCCCACTCCCACTTGCTGCGCCGCAAGTGGTCGTTGACGTTTTTCTTGAACGTGTGCATGCCTCTGCGAGAAGGGGGAGACTGCAGAAGGGTAGGTGGGAGCTGATTCCACGTTTCGATGAGGGAGTGGGGAAATGAGCGGAGCGTGTTGTTTCTTGCCTGAGGGGGAAGGATACTGGTGAGTTGCGATGGATGATGTGTTGCAGATCTGGTTGTCGCTCGAGTAGGCATGCGGTGTTGCGGTGCGGCTGCTGATGGTGGCAGAATGGCTTTCACCATTTCCGGACCCTCCACAAAGTGCAGCTTGTACAGAAAGCAGAGCCCTGCTACGGTACGGCGAATGTCGAGGCTCGGGAGGTATGCTCCATCTCCAATTATGTGCAGGGCATGGCGCTGGATGGCAGTGAGGCGGGCCAAGGTGGTGGGGGCTGCGCTCATCCACACCAGCATGCCATACTCTAGCACAGGGCGGACAAAGCCACGGTACACGATTGCCCGGTGCTTTGGGTCTAGCACAGCCGATGCCTTACGGAGGAAGCCGAGCCGCTGGGCTCCGCGTACTGCAAGCTGTCGGATATGGCTGCGGAATGCCAGCTGCCTGTCGAAGGTGACGCCAAGAAGCTTGAGCTCCTCTACTTCTGGCACGACTGCTCCTTGGAAGCGTATTGCGTTCGGGGGGGGGGGGGGGGTTGGCGAGCGGTGGTGGCTGATGGTCAATGCCTGCGACTTTGTGGGCTCGAACTTGATCCTCCACCTGCTTCCCCATGCTGCCAGTGAGTCTACTGCCTGCTGGAGGATTGCTGTCTCTTCTGGCAGTCTGAGTCGGGTGGTGATGCACTTGTAGAGAGTTGTGTCGTCGGCGTATACAGCCAGCTTCGCCCCATCAGGCAGGTGGTCTTCTGCGTCGTTGACGTACAGAAGGAAGAGGGTGGGGCCGAGGATGCTGCCCTGTGGCACGCCAGATTGGATTCGGTGGGTCGGTGAAGACTGGCCACCTATGACGACCCGGATGTGGCGGTCTGTCAGGTAACTCCGGAGCCAGGCAAGGAGGAGGCCACTTATGCCGCACCGCTCAGCCTTGTGGAGGACGCCGTTGTGCGAGACCTTGTCGAAGGCCTCTACTGCGAGTACCCTGACGAGGCCTCCACTGGCAGCTGCAAGGCTCCACTCATGCTGAAGAGCAATCAGCAGATCAGAGGTTCCCAGTCCAGTGCGAAAGCCAAACTGCCTGTGAGAAAGGATGTCATTCTTCTTCAGGAAGTTGGACAAGCTGCGGTTCACGATGGACTCCATACACTTAGACATTATGGGCAGTAGTGATATCGGTCGGTAGTTTCTGGGGTTCGACTTGGGGCCTTTCTTGTGTACCGGTACGACGTTGGCAACTTTCCACATGGCAGGTTGATGACCACTGCAGAAGCACAGGGTAAACAGCTTGGATAGGGGCAGGGCCAGAGAGTCGGCACATTTTCTCAGCACTCTAGCAGGTACTGCATCAGGCCCTGTGGCTTTACTTGGGTTCAGGGCTCGGAGTGTCCGGCGTACGGTGGCTTGGCGGAAGTGGACTGTTGCAAGCGTATTTGCGGTGCGCTGGCGGACATGCGGGAACAGCCCCGACTGTTCTGCAAAGTCATCGTCTAGGCTGCACTTCTGGGCAAAGTACTTCCCGATGACGTTAGCCTTGTCGTGGCTTTTGGTGCATTCCATGCCATCGGGGTCAACCAGGACTGGGATGGAGCTGTCCCGGCCATGCCCTCCAACTCGTTTAATCACGCTCCACCACTCTCTGTCCTGCAGGCTGCCCGTCCGGAGCCGTTGCTTGACATGGTCGAGATGTCTGGCTTTGGCTCTTGCTAGACATCTTGTTGAGTCAAGGGATGCTAGCTTGTACGTACACTGGAGCGCTCCATTTCTGGGGTCATCGCGGAACTTCCGCCAGGCATTGCGCTTTCTGTCAACTGCTGCAGAGCATTCTGGCGTCCACCAGATTGGGTCCTGCGGTCTGGTCTTGAAGACCTTGGATGGTATAAAGCGTTGCATTCCCTCAGTGATTCGCATGGTCAGAAGCTCACATGATATGTTAGGGTCGTCGCCGATTATTGTGTCCCAGTCAGTAGTCCGGAGGAAGGCAGAGAGGCGGGGCCAGTCAGCCCGCTGGTATCGCCATACTGTACGAGTGGTGGGTTGGTCTACGGATGCAGTAAGCTGGAAGTCGGCTATGACAACAGCATGGTCTGATCTGCCAAGAGGTGGTTGGGTGGTGGTAGACACGGCTCCAGGCACATCTGACATGACGAGGTCAAGGATGTTTTCTCCACGAGTGGCTGAGGTGACGTGTTGTCGGAGACCATGTACACAGCACATGTCTTCTGCAGCTTCTCCAGCAGCCGAGGTGCGTGGACTTCCAAGCCATTCCCGGTTGTGGGCATTGAAGTCCCCTGCCACAATAATGTGTGAGCAGGACTGCCGGGCTTTGTCGATGTCAGATTCCAGCTGGGTGAAGATACTGCAGTCGCTGTCTGCACTCGTCCCAGGTCTGTAGGCAGCACAGATGCCAAATTTCATGCCTGACGGTGCAGCAACACTAATCCAAAGAGTTTCACACTCAGAGTTGATGTCCAGTTGTTTGTACGCCATCCCTTCTTTCAGCCATATGGCGACTCCGCCGCCTTGCGCTGTCCGGTCTCGACGTATTGGGGGGTAATAGCCAGGGATTGAGACTTGTCGGGCGATAGTTTGGTCTCGGTGACGACAGCGATGTCTACATGCAGGCTTTTCAGAGTATGCTGAAGCTCATCCATTTTGTTGTAAATGCTGAATGCATTCGTGAGCAGAAGACGGAGTGACGGAGTGAGTCCCTTCTACAGAGGATGTTGCCACCTCAGCATCCCCAACACCAGCTGGCGAGTGGAAGCAGTTTTTGGCGCTCCGGAATCATTCAATCCTGTGTGTATGTATACCTGATAGAAATGTATCGAGTATGTTCCATACAGCCGAGTGGCAGCCTTCCCAGGACCATGCCTTTATTATTAGACTGTTGCTTTCCTCTGGTGCCAAACCAGATGAAATAAAACAAATTGACCTGACCGGAAGGTACCTCAGCACTCACCTGACGCTGACAAAGATGGATTCATCATGGTATCAGGGAAGAATACATTCCCAGCAACTCCCCGGGCTGCCAAACTCGCCAACGTTTTCTCCACTGCAGCTGAACGTGACGAAGTTTCAGGTGCTGAAGATACGGATAACAGTGGCGCACAGGTCACAATCAACGGAAAAAACATTTGAGTGCTAACTTGACAACAGCACCATCTTCCGACAACCTCTTCTCCTCATACCCTAGTTCCTCTAAATCCGAACGCTAAAGCATTCCAACCCACTGTTACGAGAACAGTGCTTGCAACATCGGAGCAAAATATGACCATTGCATTCCTCAACATTAATTTTGTAGTCTACGCTACAAAAGGCATGAACTGTCGGACCTGGTGCATTCGATGGACTGGGACATTGTCGGTGTAGCCGAGACTTGGTTCACCAACACAGTAGCTAACAATGAGATCAATATATCTGGATAAAGCCTTGCCATGCTGGATCAAGCCGGCCATCCCGGTGGAGATGTGTGCCTGTATCACAGGGCTACTCTTCCTGTCAAAATACAGCCAGATCTGAAGATCTGAAAGTGGATGGTATTGAAGGCGTGTGGATCAGTCTGCCCCACTCCAGACAGAGGCACCTTTTTGCGTGTATTTATCCCCCCCCTGCTGAATCAATTCATTACCAGGACAGATTTGAGCAGGCTCTTCACCGGGCTTCAGTAGTATCACCATCTGTCACCCTGTTCGGTGACTTCAACATTAATGTTAGCTCAGCTGCAACACCCCAGCTCCACCATTTCAATGTTGGAATTCACTCTCTCGGCTTGATAAATCTAGACTCTTTCCCAACCCGAATACTATTAACCCTAAGATGTCCAGCCAGCACGACACTGGACCTGATCCTCACCAGTAGCCCTGCTACAGTCTCCTGCAATGTCATACCCTGTACTCTGAGTGATCACTCGGCCGTACATGCTAGACTGGACCTCGCGCTACTGTCTGCTAAGCATCATCACTCCTCTCATCGCCAGGGGGCAAGTTTAATGGGGTACTAGCTGTGCTAGTACTTGTAAGCAACAATCCGAACTAGCGCACACACTGCACTGCATTGCTCTGTACTGCATTCAAGACTGACGTCATGCGCTTTGTTTTGCTGAGTAATCACAAATGGCACCAGCCCATTTTGCTCAAAAGAAAAACAAATCTTGCTTGCCCTGTTGTGCTCTTCCAGACAACGGATCATTCTTCAGCAGTGTTTCTTTTTGGTGCTCTTCCAGACAACGGATCGTGCTTCAGCAGTGTATATTTTCCGTTCGTAGCTTTGCTGCCAGCCTGAGTGTCACCTCGACATTTTATTTCTTCAGTATGTCTGACCTAACTGTCGACACGGTCAAGGCAATGCATTGCCAAGCCCTTCGCGGCCAGCTTTCTCAGCGCGGCTCTATTCCGAAAGGAAACTGAGTAAAAGTATTTTACAGGACTGTTGCCTAATCCTCCTCACTACTGTACTCCACAAACCACCATTACCGTCGCTCACACAAACCAGTGCACCAAGCGACCAGGTAGGAGAAACAAAGTTAAGTTAAGATATTGAACAAGAAGATTACAACAAGAAAAGAACCACGATCGCCAAATCGCTGTCATCAGCAAAACGTGCCCGGGTGCGTGCATTGGCTTACGTGTACATCAGTGCGTGCATGCATGAAGATCAGAAAAGCAGATGATCACAAATCATGCATGATGCATCGATGAGTCAAAGGACAACGACTACGTAACCATGAATAATAATGGCGACAGCAAAGTTAGTTCCGCGTCCAAAAGCGCAGGTGCAACAAGGAAAAGTCAGAGTGCAGAACAAACAGAAATTCAAATCGAAAGGAGATAAATATTGCAGAGATGAAGCGAATCGGTTTGGTTTGTCAGAGGGTGCTTGCGCCCAGCGACAGGGTGACAGCAAACCCTGTCAGAGAGAGAGAGTCAGTGTACAGAATAGGAATACATAGAACGCAGCACGCAATGGAGTTGCTGTGGAGAGCAAGAATGCAAGCAACAACGTGAGTACTATCTATGCAACTAATTATATCGGCGTATTGTTATTGATATTTTTATCCAACAAACACGCACAACACACAACAAACACTGTATCGTAACAACGCACTCGTAAATGATGTTATCACAACGACACTCATTCTATTTCACCTCTCCCCTGATAACATCGCGAACAGCAAGGTCAAATTAGTCACGATAACGAACGGGGACCTGAATGTCAGCACGAAGACGAAGAACTCTCGCAGGCACAGGCTCAACAGGAGCAGCAACAACAGGCTGCAAAACACCATCATCAACAGCAGACAACTCAACAGAAAGAGACAATGCATCGTCATCATCATCAACACGATCAGTAGGCTGAGACTTGATCAGCTCGATGTTGACAAGATTGTTCGAAGTACGGGCATCGTCATTGTCCCGCACAATCACAACAGTTGACTCAGAGACAACTTTGGACACCACCCAGGCAGGTTCGTACGGTGACGTGCGTTTCTGGTGACGACTAGGGCGCAACAACAAGACAGGATCACCAACACTGTACGGACAGGGGGCAACAGGAGCACTAGCAGCAGACTCAGAGAGTGACGCCTCGGCAGCAGACAACTCCTCATCACGCACAGCAGCAGACTTCACACACAAACTCTCGACCCACGCACTCAGAGACACATCAGGCTGCGGACAATCTACAACAAAGCCACGGGGAATCCAACCACACATAGCGTCACACGGGGACAAACCAGTAACAGAATGAGGACGCACACGATACTAGTATAGCAGGACGCTCAACGCAGAAGCCCAATCATCCGACTCAGTAATAGTTTTACGAATCAATGTTAACAATGTACGGTGAAAACGCTCAACACCACCCTGACTCTGCGGGTGCCGCACCGCAACACGTCGCACTTCCACTCCAAATGCATTGTACAGTGCCACAGTAACATGATTCACAAATTCAGTGTCATTGTCCGACCTCACGACATCAGGGGCTTCCCAGCAGGAACACACATCGACAAAAGCAGAAGCCACAGACGCACCATCATGGCGAGCCAAAGGAACAACCTCCACCCACCTGGTAAACATGTCCGTGCACACCAGGACACAATGGTAGCGTTGACTCCTGTTGGGACCGAGTTCCAGTGTGTCCAGCTGCACAACACTCCAGGGTCCAGAAGGACTAACCGGACGGGTCGGCGTGGCAACAGAACCACGCTTGGAACTAGCGGCAGCACACGCAGAACAAGACTGGACAACAGACTGGCACAAAGCAGCCATATTAGGGAAATAACACCCAGACCGAAGCAGCTTCCAAGTGGTCTCCCAATAGGCATGACCACAAATCGCATGCGCACGAGACAAAACTCGACGCTGCAGGGACTGGGGAACAACAGGCACAACCTGCTCCTCATTGGGGGGGGGGGGCACCTTAACACGGCGATACAAACAGCCGTCGGAAACAAGAAGCTGAGCCCGTATTTTCTTAAAGCAGGATCAACAATGTCGGAACCAGAAGACAAAGCAGCAATAATACTGCTGTCTTCACACGTTAGTCAGCTGCGAGGGTGAGGCCCCTCAGGACGGCATTCAGTTCGGCGACATTGATGTGGCGGCGATCTGAAGCAGGGCGAAGCCAGGAAAGGTCTTCAACTACCGCCCCATCGCACTCTAGCAGCGCCCCATAGGCGACGTCGGACGCATCGCACCATACAGTACAGTCCCGTGCTTCCACATTCACTACCCACTTGCCGGTCGCTGGGTCAGCCTTGTCCAGCATAGTCTGTAGCTCGGCACAGCAATGGACCACAGCGTCACACACTGGCTTGTCCCACGCACTCTCAACGCTGGTAAGGTGCTTCAGGTAGCCACAGGCTGGACGTAGCCAGGAACAGACGGGATAGTGGCTGGTTAATCGCCCGCACCAGCTAAATACTTCCCGTCGGGTAATCTCATCAGCCACCTCGAGCTGGACACCATCACGTCTGCGCCAATGTAACTCATTATCCGCTCCGGTAAACAGCTGGAGACCCAGCACTCGAGCAGAACTGACATCCCTCGCAGGCTTCGTGGGCAGGCCGTATGCAGCGAGGCGGGCAGACACAGCACTAGACGAAGGCTTGGGGACAATCACGTCATCCACATAATTGTCGACTTCTGGCATGTCACAGGTCACATACTTGACAATGATGTCCATGACTTTGGTGGCCACAGACAAGCCGAAACCCATGCGGGTCATTACGTAGGTCTTGTCTTGCCTGACGAGGACTTGATAAGCAAGCAAATCATCCCGGACATGCACTTGCAAATATGCCTTCCTGATGTCTAACAGCTCATGCACGTCTTCTCGGCTACGCCATGACCGCAGGTATTCCGCACACACAGGAGAGTCATTGCCTGGGTGCGACACAAGTTGCCGGTTCAGGTGGCGGTAGTCCAACACGGGCCAAACAGGAGTTGACAGCTTGTGCTCTTGCTCAACCGCCATCAGGGGCAGAACACAGACTGGCTTTCCGTGCACCTCCGGGTTATGCTCAATGAGCCAACCATTGGCAACCCACTCATCGACCGCTGCAGTAAACTTTTCCTCCTGCTGTGGCGAGAGGTGCTTCCAGCCGTACTCAGTAATGCCGCTGCCAATTGTAGACACGGGAGCAGTGTCCTCTTTCCAACGCCATGACATCACCCAGCACTGCTTACTAGGTACCCAGCGAGCTTCACCATCGTCGACACTTAGCACAGCATCATCACCATCCTGTGACACGGAAACATGACGCGACAGCTTGGACGCGGTGTCAGCAATAGCAGCATCAGGTGAAGTGACCGGACCAGCGGCTGCAACAGCAGCAGGCAGTTGCTTGCCGAAAACTACGCGACTCATACTGCCGTCATCGTCATATGACACCCTGATGCCACCGCACAGTGCAACAAGGTCGTTGCCTAGCAACACATCAGCAGCCACCACCGATAAATTCGGGACGACAAGTACATCGACACACGTGCGGGGTATGCGCACCGGTCAATCATTGCGGTGGAACTGCAGCTGCGCCGAGCCTAGGACATCAAGGGGCTTGCCGCCCAACGCGAGGATGGTTGACTCGCTGTCGCCACGAGACAACTGCACATCAGGCATGTGCGCGAGCAGAGCACGAGAAATAAACGTGCGGGCGGAACCAGTATTCACGATAGCAGTTGCTCGATAGCAACTTCCGCCCGGAGACGAGACATCTGAGTATATGCGTGGTAGCCCGCCGCAGGCATGATTCTGCAGGCAGAGCACCTTGTCTGCGCCGCCCACAGATGCTGCTGACACGCGTTCCAACTGCGCCTCTAGCCACTTCTTCCGCTGGAAGCAGTCTTTTTTTCACGTGCCCGGTCTTATCGCAGAACACACACTGCATTGTTCCTCGGCTGGCAGTCCGCTTCGCGCAGTTCCGGCGGATGTGCACAGGCTCATTACAAAAGTAGCACAGTGTCTTGGCCTAGGGAGCTTGTCCACTAGCGCTGGTGCCACCACTGCTGCTGCCACCTCAGGGCGCAGCACTGCCACTGGCTGCTGCTGCCATCCCCGTATCAGGCCTGGACGAATCCACAACGGCTAGGGCACGGATCTTGCTCACAATGTCCGGTACCGCGAACTTGGCGCCAGCGCAGGAGAGGCGAATCTGGCGCTGCAAGTGGACAGGTAGCCCCGCCAGCAGCTGTTCAATGATGACGGCATTGTCATCACCATCGCCGGAGTGGCCCGCCGCAGACAGCAGGCGGCGCAAGTCCGCAACATACGCCTCAGGCGTCTCATCCAGCCGGTACCGCCGGCTACTGAATTGGTGATAAGCATCTCCTGGTGACACTCCAAATGTCCTTTTCAAGACATTCACCACCTTGGCTTTGTCTTTCTTGTCATCTGACGGCATCTTGGAGTACGCTAACAGAGCATCTGACTCCAAGAACAGGGGCAGCCTTGTCATCAGCTTGTTCTCGGTGTCCCAACCAGTACATTCGCCAATCACCTGAAACTTGACCCAGAACATTTCCCAGTTGTCGTGCTTACCCTTGAAGGGCTTAACAAATCCATCAACCTTCCACGACATTACTAACCACTAAGGTAACACAGCCCTACAGGCTACAAACACTTACAGAACGAGAAAACTGAAAAACGAAGAAACAGCCCTGAACGGCTCAACCTCAAGCTAGGGTTTCGGGACCAAAAGTTGTTGCCTAATCCTCCTCACTACTGTACTCCACAAACCACCATTACCGTCGCTCACACAAACCAGTGCACCAAGCGACCAGGTAGGAGAAACAAATGTGAGTTAAGATATTGAACAAGAAGATTACAACAAGAAAAAAACCAAGAACCACGATCGCCAAATAGCTCTCATCAGCAAAACGTGCCCGGGTGCGTGCATTGGCTTACGTGTACATCAGTGCGTGCATTGGCTTACGTGTACATCAGTGCGTGCATGCATGAAGATCAGAAAAGCAGATGATCACAAATCATGAATGATGCATCGTTGAGTCAACGGATAACGACTACGTAACCATGGATATAATATTGGCGGCAGCAAAGTTAGTTCCGCGTCCAAAAGCGCAGGTGCAACAAGGAAAAGTCAGAGTGCAGAACAAACAGAAATTCAAATCGAAAGGAGATAAATATTGCAGAGATGAAGCGAATCGGTTTGGTCTGTCAAATGGTGCTTGCGCCCATAGACTGGGTGACAGCAAACCCTGTCGGAGAGAGAGTCAGTGTACAGAATAGGAATACATAGAACGCAGCACGCAATGTAGTTGCTGTGGAGAGCGAGAATGCAAGCAACAACGTAAGTACTATCTATGCAACCAATTATATCGGCGTATTGTTATTGATATTATTATCCAACAAACATGCACAACACACAACAAACACTGTATCGTAACAACGCACTCGTAAATGATGTTATCACAACAACACTCGTAAATGATGTTATCACAACGACACTCATTCTATTTCAGGACCATTTGCTACCACAGCTAGCCCTTGGTAGTAAGGTATGCTCAGGCCAGGAGAACCAGCAACATGACAGTGCGGACACGGCTCGCGAGCCCAAAAGCCCGACTGGCACCAATGCCTCCTCCGCCAGCTCAGGTCATGCGGGCTCAACGAATCTCTGCGCTCTCGTACGGGACGAGGTGTAGTTGGCTTTGTCGGCCGCCAACACTTCCGGCTCAACATTCTGGCTGGTGCACAGCCCGAATAACGATGGCCAGCTAAATATCGTTTGAGTCGGATGGCGCAAAGCAGGTGCGTCGCAAGGTTCACGATATTGCTACCCGGCTCGAGGCATGGACCGCATACATGTCTGTTATCACGGCTGCTGCCCCACACCGCACTGCTGATCTACTGAACTGATTGCGTACCAGCAGTTGATCCTGACTGCTAACCGGCAGTTCTTCCCAAGCGCGTGGCTAGAGTACGACCGCCAGCTGCGAATGCTTGTGGCCCAGTAACCAGGCACGAAGAGGTTGAACCTATGGCTGATAGCTTTCACAGGCCATGCACACCCAAAACGTGCTCAATGTAAGACACAGCTTTTCGTCCCCAATCTCAATTCCCCAAGCCAGCAGCATGTACTTCCAGTGGTCGCACCCATACCAGCGATGGCCACGAAATCTGCCGCAACGTCAACGGAGGTCGCTGTTCTTCATCGTCGTGCGGCTTCTCCCACACCTGCAGCCAGTGTGGCAAGGACCACCCATGCATCAGGTGCAACCAGCAGCAGCGCACAGCCAATCGACCACCCCGCCGCTCCTAGCAGAATGGCTACTCCATTGCTTGACTCGATACGTAGCTTCTTCCCTATATACTCTGCAGACACCACACTGCTAGCTGACCACTTTGCCCGCCTGTTACGTAACCACCCAGATCAATCATGTGTTGCGTATGTTCTCCATGCCCTGCGTCATGGTTTTGCTCTTGTATCTGCCGGCAAACACGACATTTCGGTTTTCTCTAATAATCTGCCCTCGGCTTTCACTCATCCGGCATTTATTTCCGAGCAATTAACTGCTTCCTGCGCCTGCAGCGAGACCGCAGGCCCATTTCCGTCACCTCCATTTCAGTTCATGCGCTGGAATTGGTGCCGTCCCCAAAAAGAACGGCAAGCTGTGAATGATCCACCATCTGTCCAGTCCGGAACGCATCGGCGTGAACGACAGCATTTCTGCCGAGCCGCTCTCTCTGCTCTGCGTGAGCATTGCCAATGCGATCAACATCATCATGTCATGCCCACAGCCGGTTTATTTGTCCAAGCTCGATGTACGCAGTGCATTTCGGCAGATCACAGTTCGCCGTCAGGACTTCTCTGGGAAGGCTCCAACTACTATGAACGCTTTCTGCCTTTCGGCCTTCGCTCCAGCCCAGCCTTCTTTGACTCAGTAGTCACGGCAGTCAACTGGATCATGCAGCACGAGTTCGCTATAGATCACCACCTTCATTACCTCGAGAACTTTCTTGATATCTCCACTGATTTGGTTGCAGCCAACCAGCAACTGACCATCCCCCTCCGGGCATCCACGTATCTCGGCATTCCTCCTTGCTACATACAAGCTTGAAGGGCCATCACCATCATTGACCTCCCTAGACTACGAGCGCCATGAAGCTCGGCTACCAGAGGACAAGCTGTTCGAGATCCATGCGCCACTCATGGGTACTATCAGCGAGCGCAGCATGGGCCAGCGCCAACTCGAGTCCCTCCTGGGGAAGCTCACTTTTGATGCCCGAGTCCTCGTTGCTGGACGCACATTCATGCGTGAACTATGATCAGTGTGCCCTGAACTGTATCTGTGTATGTGAGTGCGGTGCGCAAAGCCCATCTTGAGAATGGATTTACCGGCCCCTTAGTAGATGCGTGCCTTCTGAAGAGGGTGATGAAGTGCATCCAGCGATGCCATGGTACGGCTGTACTCACCCATCGCCTACCTATCACTATGGCAATCCTACGACACCTGATGGATGCACGCCGGAAAAGTAGTATCCTGAATGGCCATAACAAGCTGCTCTACCAAGCCGCCATGCTGCTAGCGTTCTTTGGATTTCTTCTGTGTGCCGAATTCACTGATGGCATCACACAGTGCTGCACTAGGTCCCCGGGTGACGGACGCCTGCAACTCTTCCTGCTTTCATCCAAGACAGACGCATTCGGTATAGACGTTACCAGTGACATTGACCCGTCTGTACCGCCGTACCGCCCGGTCCGTGCCATGGTTAGCTACCCATTTGTCACTCGTCGCGAGGGACCGGACCAACTCTTGTTCGTACTCTCGGACAGCAGCTGACCAGGCAGTCATTCACAGTAACAGTACGGTCTCTTGTCGTTGCGGCCGGTGTACCATTCCAGTCGAACTGCTCCGGGCATTCAGTCCACATCCGTGCAGCCACCAGCGCTGGTATGGCTGGTGTCCCCGACTCCTTCTTCCGAGTGGCGGGTCAGCGGAAGAGCGATGCGTGTCTATGCTACATCCGGACTACAACAAGCGCTAAGCGCCAGCTATCGTACCAGCTTGCTGCCGTGTCATGGATGCCATGATGCCCAACTCGGATGAGTAATGAGCTTCTGAACTCTAGCTGCACAATGCTTGCCTGTTCTGACATCAATTGACCCTTCCTGTGCATCAATAGTGCTTAGGTGACGGAGTGCTGGTTTCATGGGTCCACTCTCACAACTGGTGTTATCTAGCTATTTGCTGCGGCTCTGCCTTACGCTATAATATATCCATTTAGCATTGCAGCTCTACTTTGAGCTAACAGCAGCTCGACTTTGAGCTAACAGCAGCTCTACTTTGAGCTAACCGCAGCTCTACTTTGAGCTAACCGCAGCTCTACTTTGAGCTAACCGCAGCTCTACTTTGAGCTAACAGGTCTACTTTGAGCTAACAGCAGCTCTACTTTGAGCTAACAGCAGCTCTACTTTGAGCTAACCGCAGCTCTACTTTGAGCTCACCGCAGCTCTACTTGGAGCTAACAGGTCTACTTTGAGCTAACAGCAGCTCTACTTTGAGCTAACAGCAGCTCTACTTTGAGCTAACAGCAGCTCTACTTTGAGCTAGCCGCTGCTCTACATTGAGCTAACGCCAGCTCTGCTCTGAGCTAACAGTAGCTCTGCTCTGAGCTAGCAGCAGCTCTACTTTGAGCTTCAAACGAGTTGTATTGAAACCAGCACTCCTTAATCCAAAATGACTCTTTCTTGACTTGTTTGTGTGAGGGATGGGGCTAAACAGCAATATGCGCACCATAAACCTTCCAGTATTTTGGGATGAGCTTGCCAATGCCAACCTGGGCGTGTTCCAAACGACTTCTTCCAATGATGAGATGTGGAGCACTTGGCACTCTAAATTCATGAGCGTTCTTGACAGACATGGCCCTCTTAAATCCGCCAGCAGGAAAGCGAACTCATATCCACCGTGGTCTGACAGGGAATTGTACCAAGTCCAGTGTCACAAGAACAGGCTACATCGCCAGTTGCGTCAGGACAAGGACAGCACCTATCTCTACTTTGCATTCAGGCTGCCATGGACAACTTGACGGATATCCTTTGCAAACACACACAGCCCACTCGACATTGGACCAATTACTTGCTTTTGCACAAGAAGAACTTAAACTAAAAGAGCAAGAGAAAAAGGATCAAGCCTTGCGCCTCAAGATCACATGGAGAAAATGGGGACCTACGTCATCGTGTGCACTCACAATAATACTAGAAAAATAATATTGGAAAATGGATGAACGTCACGAACAGAGCGCGGATAAATAATACAAAGCTCAACAAGAATTGATAAGAGAGTAGTGATCAATAGTAAATAAGTTCGATATCAAGAAAGGAATAGAGAGAGAGAGAGAGAGAGAGAGAGAGAGAGAGAGAGTAAGTTACATTTATAAAGACAGTTAGGTCTAACAAATGAGGACTGAGACGTCTACAACAGGGTTTTTACGCCTGAAAGCAGGTGCATGATTTAACAAACAGGTTGTCAGTCAAAATTTGAGCCAGAGCACGCTAAAATATGACCACAGACCAAAAATTCGATTTTCAATTTTTGGGTCAAAAGCTATCAAGCACACCTAATGTTCACTGTCTGAAAGTTTTGGATTGATCTGACATGTCTAAGTGTTCCTACAACGCTATTATATGCAGCACTGTTTAAATGGTGAAATTCTATGTACAGCAATGGGATTGTCATTCTTGCACACAGTTGATATATCCCTTGGTTCATCCTTTCCGGGTCAGTTCCTCTGTCCTGGGTCTTATAGCATGAGCTGACAGGTACTCGGCTACATCCAAAATGTATTATAGGCAGCTGAGCTGGGTGTGCGAAATACCTCCTGGTTGGAGCAACACCGGAGAATCATCAGCGAAAACGCGGTCAACATCTGTAGATGGCCGAAGAAGTTGGCACTCCACGTTAACTCCATCACACTCCACCTGTACTTTTAGATATACAGTATAAACTGCTGCACACAGTCTTCCTCAACATACTCGACGTTGCACTCATATTCCCCACACCAAAGCCCATCTGCACACGGTGAGTCCGCTCGTCAGGGAGTGCTGCTTTCGCTGCCTACTGCTCGTGCTAGCGATGTTCCACATAAGGGTACTCAAATTAACGACTTGAGCAAGTTGAGGGAGCAGCAGAGTCCATTGTTTGTTTTTGCACTTGCAACCAATACTGGCATTAATCAGGATATGTGCTGCGATGTCCATTCTGGCGAAATCATCGGCCGACTCACCTCCCAATTCAGTGTCGTTGCCAATCGCTTGCCAGGTTGTCATCAGAGTAGAATTCCTCGTCACAGCAGTTCGTGGGACTACCAGCATCAATTATTTTACACTCGATGAAAGTGTCGCCCTCAAATGACTCGTCGCTGTAGCCATCGTCGTCTTCCTTCTCTTTCCGACCCGAATCTTAAACATGTTTCATCCTGCGCATAGAGTGCGAGGATGTCGTCTTCTTCCGCTCCGCAGTACATGACTACTACTAGGCTCTTCCGTCGATACATCAATGACGATCAGTTTTAGGCGACTCAGCGCAACATGGAATACAAACTCAAACAAATATACTTACTTGCAACAAAGAAATGCATCCGGAACAGTCCAGTCGACCGAGGAGAACAACAACAGGGACTCGCACTGCACTTCATATTTTTGGCCGCGGAATTCAAATCGCGATTTTCTCGACTTTTTCCAAAAAGGCTGTGGTGATGTTTTAGCTCGCTCTGGCTCATTTTATGCGCAGATGGAGAAAAATGCGCAGAATTTTTATAATGAGATGAAAAGCAGAAATAATAAGAAATAAGGCCATCCAGAATTAATTCGTTGTTTCGGGTCACCCGACCGACCGTCTTTTTTCACCCGACGGCAAAATGTTTTTTTTTATAGTGCATGCAAATGTACAGACTAGACTATGTACACACGCGACCCTAATAATAGCAGCCCAGATATCTACCTCAGAAGCAGCCATGGCTAGCCAAATGACAGGATTCAGCGCTTGGTGACGACATTGTCTTCTATCTCCGATACGCAATCGGTCCTGAAACAGCATCAGCTCAGTCACCTTGTGGCTATTTACAGAGGTTTTCAAGGTGAGAGCTGCTCGTCAGACTCGTTTGCCAGCGAGGCCAAAATCTGGTCATGGAGGGGACCTGGATCTGATGGGACAATGACTGCGCTGGATTGTCTACACTACAGTCAGATTTGATCGACTGGCTGGATGGACAAAAGCTATTCGATGTACATGATTGTACATGTATGCACATGGACGTAACCAAAATAAAAATAAAATAAATAAAAAATAGACCCGACCGACCGAACCTGGTATGGATGAGTGAAGTGACCCGAAACAACGAGTTAATTCCAGGTGGCCTAATAAGAAAATATGAAATGAAAGCCTGATCACAACCCCGCCCAGCCTTGCGAACTGGGTATGGTGGATTAATAACCCGGGTTCAACGCTCGAGCTAACCGCAGTTCTACTTTGAGCTAACTCCAGCTCTGCTCTGGGCTAAAAGCAGCTCTGCTCTGAGCTAACAGCAGCTCTACTTTGAGCTTCACACCAGTTGTTTCGAAACCAGCACTCCTCAATCCAAAGATGCCTCTTTGTTAACTTGTTTATGTGAGGGATGGGTGCTAGCTGTGCTAGTATTTGTTAGCAACAATCCGAACTAGCGCACACAGCGCACTGCATTGCTTTGTACTGCATTCAAGACTGACGTTATGCGCTTTGTTTTGCTGCGTAATCACTAATGGCACCAGCCCGTTTTGCTGAAAAGAAAAACAAATCTTGCTTACCCGGTTGTGCTCTTCCAGACAACGGATCGTGCTTCAGCAGTGTTTCTTTTCTCACCATCCCCCCCTATCCAGCTTATTCACACCATCATTATAATTACCGTACCCACTAATCGGGTCCACTCTCACAACTGGTGTTATGTAGCTATTTGCTGCGGCTCTGCCTTGCGCCATCTTACATCCATTTAGCATTGCAGCTCTACATTGAGCTAACAGCAGCTCTACTTTGAGCTAACAGCAGCTCTACTTTGAGCTAACAGCAGCTCTACTTTGAGATAACAGCAGCTCTACTTTCAGCTAACAGCAGCTTTACTTTGAGCTAACCGCAGCTCTACTTTGAGCTAAATGCAGCTCTACTTTGAGCTAACAGGTCTACTTTGAGCTAACAGCAGCTTCACCTTGAGCTAACCGCAGCTCTACTTTGACCTAACAGCAGCTCTACTTTGAGCTAATCACAGCTCTACTTTGAGCTAACAGCAGCAGCTTTACTTTGAGCTAATCACAGCTCTACTTTCAGCTTCAAACGAGTTGCTTTGAAGCCAGCACTCGGCAATCCAAAGATGACTCTTTCTTGACTTGTTTGTGTGAGGGATGGGGCTAACCAGCAACACGCAGAACCATAAACCATCCAGAATTTCGCGATGAGCTTGCCAATGCCAACCTGGGCGTGCTCCAATTGACTTCCTCCACTGATGAGATGTCGAGCACTTGGCACACTAAATTCATGAGTGTTCTTGACAGGCATGGCCCTCTAAAATCCACCAGCAGGAAGGCGAGCTTATATCCACCGTGGTCTGACAGGGAATTGTACCAAGTCCAGTGTTGCAAGAACAGGCTACATCGCCAGTTGCGTCAGGACAATGACAGCACCTAGCTCTACTTTGCATTCAGGCACGCCCGTGTGGCTGCACGAAATGCTTCTCGTAGGAAACGCAATGAGTATTTCCAAACCCAAAGTGTTAAACATAGTCGCAATCCACGCAAACTGTGGCATATCATCAACACTGCAATATCTCAAACTCGCCAACGTATTGAGCCAACGTGTGATGTGGAGGATGTTGCAACAGCCTTCAGTAAAGTTGTGACTGATGCTGTTCTCACCATGCCACAGGGTCAATCATGTCCCACAGCCTTTTCAACCTTTCGGTATGCCTCCTAAGAGGCATCAATGCAGCCAAGGCCACAGGCAGCGACAGCATCCCAGGAGTTCTTCTGGAGTGCTGTTCTGATATCATTGCTCCGTCTGTTGCTGCTCTCTTCAATGCCTCACTCTCCCGTGGTACAGTACCCTCTGCCTTCAAGCTTGCACACATATCACCACTATATAAAGCTGGTGACCCAGCAGTTCCTACTCACTTCCGTTTCATTTCCCTCCTCCCAATCCTGTATTAGAGAAGCTGGTGCAGAAGGAACTGATATCAGTCATGAACATCACAAAGTCACTACCCTCCACTCAGTTTGCAGTTCGCAGCGACCATTCCACTGAGGATGCACTAGCTCTCATCACCAACCGTATCTTTACCGCCCGGACAAACGAATGTACACAGGTGTCTGCTTACTGGACATGTCCAAAGCATTTGATAAAGTTAGACATCACCAACTGATTCTCTACCTTTTCAATGTTGGCGTCACAGCCAAAGCCCTGCGGTGGTTCATGTCTCATCTCTCCGAATGGACCCAACGTGTCTGTGTGGGACCATCACGCAGCACTGTCACTCGCTGCACGTGCGGAGCGCCACAGGGATTTATGCTCGGCCCTCATTCTGTTCAGCCTATATACTCGAGAAATAACCGATGTTGCTGGACAAGCCTTGTCTTTGCAGTTTGCAGATGACATTGGTCTCACTTGTAGCAAATCAACTAAGTCTGAAGGGTCTGCACTTCTGTCTGCGTCAGCTTCAGCTGTTGCTAACTGGCTAAACGATCGTGGCTTGATCCTCAATTCTTCCAAAGCCAGGTGACATCTATTTCTGGGAACCTACCTGAAAAGCGTACTCCACTCTCGGTTAACTGTAACGGGACCCTGCTGCCACTTGTGGAGTCTGCCAGGTACCTTGGCGTGACATTTGATAGTAACATGTCTTGGGATGGCCACGTAACCCGCTGTGCAAACCGTATATCTCAAAAATATGAGTCCTGTGGAGAATGCGGCGTTGCCTCAGCACACATGGTCGGATCACTTACTTCCGGTCCATCATAATTCCAGATCTTCTGTAGGGATCAAATGCACACTCGACATCTCTGGCAGTCAGGCACTGTCATCGACTCCAGGTTCTGGAAACCCGTGGTACCCGTGCAGTGTTTGGACGCCCGCCATGGACATCTGCACATGACCTACTGGAGCGCCTCTCACTGTATCGGGTAACTGAAGTATACAAGCAGAAGGTGGCATTCCTTGTATGGTAGTGCCGCTGCGGCCAAGCAAGTCCTGAGCTTCAGGATCTCTTGCTGCCAGCTTGTGGCCGGTCCACGCGCCTGGACTCTGGCATGGGTCTCCGCCTGCCACCCGCCCGCAGGAACTCTGGAAAGGGGACATTTGCCTTCCAGGGTGCACTATGCTGGAACAACCTGCCTAGCAGAATTCGCTCCATCTCCGTTCCTCGTCAGTTCTGTGCTGCAGGAGTCCCGTTTCAACTATGAACTGAGAACATTGCAAAGCAATTGTATGTATGGCGGTCAGTGTACATGTGTGTGTGTGTGTGTGTGTGTGTGTGTGTGTGTGTGTGTGTGTGTGTTTGTGTGTGTGTGTGTGTGTGTGTGTGTGTGTGTGTGTGTGTGTGTGTGTGTGTGTGTGTGTGTGTGTGTGTGTGTGTGTGTGTGTGTGTGTGTGTGTGCTTTGCAACATGCCCTGCTCGGGATAGCTTCGGGCAATGCCTTTTAAAGTGGCCCTGTTCTCCACAATGGTGGCAAAGCCGCGGTGATGGTGTGGCAACACTGTCTTGCTTAAATGTGGCAGCTGCGGACACTGCACCAACTCTGGTGCCGGTTGCTGTTTGCAGTGCCCGGATCCTATCAAGGCATTCAGACACCTTCAGGTCCCTGCCTGCCATGGGACAAACGGACATCCTTTGCAAACACTCACAGCCCACTCGACATTGAACCAATTACATTATTTTGCACAAGAAGAAGTAAAAAAAGAGCAAAAGAAAAGGTATCAAGGCTCGCGATCAAGTGCACATGGACAAAATGGTGACCTACGTCAATGTGTGCACTCACAATAAAACTAGAAAAATAATACTGGAAAATGGATGAACGTCACGAACAGATCGCGGATAAATAATACAAAGCTCAATAATAAATGATACGTAGTGATCAATAGTAAATACATTCGATATCAAGAAAGGAATAGAGAGAGTGAGAGAGAGAGAAGGAGAGGGAAGAGAGAACAGAGAACAGAGAGAGAGAGAGAGAGAGAGAGAGAGAGAGAGAGAGAGAGAGAGAGTGAGAGAGAGAGAGAGAGAGAGAGAGAGAGAGAAAGGGAGAGAGAGAGAGAGAGAGAGAGAGAGAGAGAGAGAGAGAGAGAGAGAGAGAGAGAGAGAGAGAGAGAGAGAGAGAGAGAGAGGTGTCCGCGAGCTGTCGGGCGGCTTCGGCGGAAAATTCATCGGAATTCAGGATAGCTGTACCCAGATTTTTGTCTGCGTCACGGACAATGATACGTGGATCCTGTCGCAGTGACAGAACAATATCCTGCTGGGCTCTGGTGGTGTTTCGACGTCGACGTCGACGAAAATAATCACCCCATGAAAGACTTACTCATTGATCTTTCTTCTTTTGTGCTAAGAAATAATTTTTTCGAGCATGATGGTTTGGTGTATCACCAAGAGAATGGCATGGCCATGGGTACACCCATGGCGGTTAATGTTGCTTCATTGATAATGATCCAGAAATCCCTATGCCATTGCCTTTGTTACCTTTGCCCACTAACTGTGTTTGTTTGTTTGTTTGTGTGTATGTTTGAGTGTGTTTTTGCGCATGCATAGTTGTGTGTGTGTGTATGTGTGTGTGTGTGTGTGTGTGTGTGTGTGTGTGTGTGTGTGTGTGTGTGTGTGTGTGTGTGTGTGTGTGTGTGTGTGTGTGCGTGAGCGTGCGTGTGTGTTTTCATGCATATGCGTATAAATTTATGTGTGTGGGAATCGGCATGTGTATGTGTGTATTTGTGTATGTTTATGTGTGTTTGGACAGCAAACAAGCCTTGATTGTCCTTGTTGTTCTGTTGTGTGTGTTTGTATGTACTTGGTTTGCATTCATTAACAATGCTACTTCCAGATTGGTTTGACACCATTACACTATGCAGCTAGGGTGGACAAGTTTCCGCAGCAGAATATCTACTTTAATTCTGGACATTCGCTGGACCCAAAGGATAATGTAAGTCAGGATATCCCAGGTGCATCCTTGTTAGTGTATGAACAGAAAAGAAGGATTGTGCGGGGTGTACAAAGTCCTGTGCATGTGTACCAGGTCTTATGTTCATCAGTTGTACGCACAAAAATAACATGCACAACTGGAAAACGTTTCCAAGAAGAACAACAGTTTTCACGATCTTCAACAGCCTAGAAGAAAATTGGCGAGCACCCATGCTTATTCCCTGGGCACTGCAAATTCACAACACATTTCATTTCAAAGAATCATTATCAATGTTTCGGCAAATTGCCATCATCAGGATGCAATAGGAAGTGGAAGTCCTCCCAGGAGCAGTTATATGCGCTAATTTGGTGTTCTTAGGTGTTGATAATATTTCTATGACTACACCTCTTACCTCAGTGCTAGGAATATGACATGTCTAAAACTAGTGAAAGATCACAAGTTTTCACTGACTCAGATGCTGGATGTTGGTAATAAGTTAGCACAGCGCAGATGTCACCAGATAACTTGAGAAATGTGTGAACAGGTTTCTCGCAAGCAATAGACGAATGTGACCATGTCAGTATTTTCCCGAAAATACTGTCACTTAGATAACCAGTGCGGTGTGACTGTTTTAGAGTAATAACCATCCAGCCCTGGTGTTGATCTCTGGGCCTTCGTTTCTGATCTCCACTGCCTCCCGCAATTTGCGGCTTGCCCTGTCACTGGCTCTTGCAATCACCGACACTGCCCAGAAGATGCTGTCCCTGACACTCAGGTTCATCCCTGCATGCTTAGCTCGCCTGTGGTCACCCCATGGCTTATCCACAGTGCGTCTACGAGCTTCACCATTCTGTTCCTCCAGTCTCGTCTCCAGTGTGCGACCCGTCTCGCCGATGTATTTTTCCCTGCACAACTTGCATTGCAGACGGTATATTACACTCCTCCTCAAACATATTTTTACTCCACCCAAGTCAGACACGGTCCCATTGGGCGTCCTCTTCTCTTTGTCTTTCTGATGTTGGGCTCCTTAATGCAGCTGGGTGGACTTTGTGCTGAATGACTGAGCTGACGTTTGAGGCTACCGGCATGCCCGTAAGCCACCCGGACTGGTAACTTGTGCTTCCGGATAGCTTTGCTGACGCTGTGATGCACCCGTCCGACTTATATGGCAGCTTCAAAAACGCACAACACGGATTACCTCGGCAGCGACGCTTGGGTTTCCTTGCTGCTTCTCTTGCATTAATGATGAGGCTCTCTGGATAGTGGTTGAGTTGAAGTTGGTCTTGAATTTTCTGTTCACTTTCTTTACACATGGTGTCATTGGAAGACACACGTGTGGTCTTAAAAATTGAGACTGTGCAACTGCAAGTTTGATGTGATGAGGCACAGCAGATGCGTAGTCTATCAGCAATCCACTATTGCATGGCTTTTGGAAGAGCTTGTCAGTCATCTGCCCCGACTGTTGTATGGCAATTGTCATGTCCATGTATCAATCCAGCCTTTGCTACTGCTGAGCTCGTAGGTGAACTTGAGTCGGTCGTGTCCTGCATTGAAGTACTGTATTAGCTCCAAAAGGCGTTTCTTACCGTGGGTCCAGAGAATGATCGCATCATCAATGTACTGTGTGTACAGTACAGGCAGAACCGGTGAATCGGCAAGAAGGCGCGTTTCCAGAGAGTGCATGAACAATATTGCGAATG
>NC_088653.1:7845194-7913266 GCF_964019385.1 Sycon ciliatum | reverse complement strand
GAAGAATTTGCCACTCCATGTCCACACATACACAAACACACACACACACACACACACACCTCAGACCTCAGACATGCCCATCGCGGAAGTGATGATAGCGAACAGCTATGTTAGACATAGCAACTTGTGCTGAGATTACACCATTCAACAGCTTGCAAGGCTGATGAATTGACCGCCACTATTTTTAGCCTGGTATCCACCACACAGCTGATGGAAGTGACTTTTTTTACAAACACACACACACATACACACACACACACACACAAACACACACACACACACACATGTACACTGACCGCCATACACACAATTGCTTTGCAATGTTCTCAGTTCATAGTTGAAACGGGACTCAGCACGGAACTGACGAGGAACGGAGATGGAGCGAATTCTGCTAGGCAGGTTGTTCCAGCATAGTGCACCCTGGAAGGCAAATGTCCCCTTTCCAGAGTTCCTGCGGGCGCTCGGAAGGCGGAGACCCATGCCAGAGTCCAGGCGCGTGGACCGGCCACAAGCTGGCAGCAAGAGATCCTGAAACTCAGGACTTGCTTGGCCGTAGCGGCACTACCATACAAGGAATGCAACCTTCTGCTTGTATACTTCAAACACTGCACGGGTACCACGGGTTTCCAGAAGCTGGAGTCGATGACAGTGCCCGACTACCAGTGATGTTGAGTGTGCATTTGATCCCTACAGAAGATCTGGAATTATGATGGACCGGAAGTAAGTGATCCGACCCTGTGTGCTGAGGCAACGCCGCTGTCACGCAACGAGCGGTGGACAAAGTGAAAGGACTTCTTGCATGTGATTTTGTTGTACAGTTTGTGACAGTCGAATTGTCTCAGTGTTACTAGTTTATCGTTAGCTTACTAGTTTGCTGTTCGAATCTGCGTTTGGTTTATTTATTGTTTATCTGACACGTCTTTTCTGTGTCTTTTGTTTGGTTGACGTCATGAGGTCCCATGGCTACGCGGACTGTACTCAGTCGCGGATCCTTCTTTTTTAGACTGCAGAGCTGGTTACTTTTTTCGGTTGTTTTTGGATTCCTTATTTGATGCATGTAAATTAGTGTAGATTAGTGTAGTACGTTGGCGTCGTTTGCGCTGCTGTGGGTGCTTTGTAGGCGCATGTGTATGTTCACGTTCTGCTGAGGAGAGCGTTTTGGCTTTCGCTTGCGCTACTTGTTTCTTCGATATTTTCCTTTTCTGGTTTGTTGTTGTTCCTTCCGTGATGGACGGATAGCGTTCTTTCTCTCTTGTTTCACCTGTATCATATTGTTCCTGTATCCTGTAAATATCCCAAACTGAGTTGTGTGAGTTTGTTGTCGGTTGGATCAAATTATGGCGATCACGCCAGGATAGATACGCTGTTTGGATCCAGTGGCGCTGACAGGAAGTGGCCACGATGCTTGAGGAGAGAACCAATGAGGGCGCAGGATACTCGGCAGAGTCCGCGGGGGGACTGCTGTTGGAGGAGCGGTTGCGCGAATTTGGTAAGGCCCTGGGTTTCGAGGGGAGCCGACTAGCGCAGTACGTGGAACGAAAGGTGAAGGAGGTCAACGCTCGAAGTGAGCGGGCTATCCAATGGGAGGAGGCGCGTGCTCAACGGGGGCATGCGTTCCGAGCGGCCGAAGCGGAGTTGCGAGGGGAGCGCTCTGCTGCGGAGGCTGCGTCTTCATGTGGACTAGTGGACAGCAGTGCTGTGGGGGTAATGGCAGTCCCAAGTGCAAGTACCAGGATTACGTTTCCAAGGTACAAGGAAACAACGGTCGTGTTTGACCAAGAGGCGCGTGGACGACGAGCGTCAGTGGAGAATCAGTCCGTCGCTCCAACAACCCAGCACAGTGGACAGTGCGTTGGAGTGTCAGCCATGGATACAGCTGAGGTGGAGACGGAAATGAAGGTCGTCAATGGCAACAGCGCATTGGTCACAGAAGCCGGATGCACTGTGTCCATGGCCTGTATCAAGGCGAAAATGGAAAGGCGGTGGCAGATGGAGGAGCCACCACGTGAAGCGAACAATATGCGTGAGAACCCAGCGAAGCGGTTTGAAACGCAGTGCCCAGTTGTTTCACGGAGGAAGGCTAACCAATGACCGCCAGAAAGTGATGTGCTGGAAGCCATCAAGTTGATGAAAAGATGGCATGTCAGTCGCAGGATGCAGCGCCTGGGTAACGTGCTCAGGGAAGAGTACAGCGACGATGATCAGCGGTGTTTGGCACGCAGTCGTATTGATCGTGGCGTCTGGAATACCAGAGTCGATTGTGGTGTTCGTGCATTCGTTTGTTTAGGATTGTGATCCCTAGGAAGTCCTTTGGTGGGGAGTGATGTCAAGCAACGAGGGTTGGACAAAGTGAAAGGACTTCTTTCATGTGATTTTGTTGTACTTTGTGACAGTCAAATTGTCTCAGTGTTACTAAATTATCGTTAGCTTACTAGTTTGCTGTTTGAATCTGCGTTTGGTTTATTTATTGTTTATTTGACACGTCTTTTCTGTGTCTTTTGTTTGGTTGACGTCATGAGGTCCCATGGCTACGCGGACTGTACTCAGTCGCGGATCCTTCTGCAGAGCTGGTTACTTTTTCGGTTGCTTTTGGATTCCTTATTTGATGCATGTAAATTAGTATAGATTAGTGTAGTTTGTTGGCGTCGTTTGCGCTGCTGTGGGTGCTTTGTAGGCGCACCTGTATGTGCACGTTCTGCTGAGGAGAGCGTTTTGGCTTTCGCTTGCGCTACTTGTTTCTTCGATATTTTCCTTTTCTGGTTTGTTGTTGTTCCTTCCGTGATGGACGGATAGCGTTCTTTCTCTCTTGTTTCACCTGTATCATATTGTTCCTGTATCCTGTAAATATCCCAAACTGAGTTGTGTGAGCTTGTTGTCGGTTGGATCAAAGCCGCATCCTCCACAGGACTCATATTTTTGAGATACACGGTTTGCACAGCGGGTTACGTCGCCATCCCAAGACACGTTACTATCAAATGTCACGCCAAGGTACCTGGCAGACTCCACAAGTGGCAGCAGGGTCCCGTTACAGTTAATCGAGAGTGGAGTATGCTTCTCAGGTAGGTTCACAGAAAAAGATGTCACCTGGCTTTGGAAGCATTCAGGACCAAGCCACGATCGTTTAGCCAGTTAGCAATACCTGAAGCTGACGCAGACAGAATTGCAGACCCTTCAGACTTAGTTGATTTGCTACAAGTGAGACCAATGTCATCTGAAAACTGCAAAGACAAGGCTTGTCCAGCAACATCGGGTATTTCTCGAGTAAATAGGTTGAACAGAATGGGGGCCGAGCATAAATCCCTGTGGCGCTCCGCACGTGCAGCGAGTGATAGTGCTGCGTGATGGTCCGACACAGACACGCTGGGTCCGTTCAGAGAGATAAGACATGAACCACCGCAGGGCTGTGGCTGTGACGGCAAAAAAAGGTAGAGAATTAGTTGGTGATGTCTAACTTTATCAAAATAATGCCTTGGACATGTCCAGTAAGCACACACCTGTGTACATTTGTTTGTCCCGGACAGTAAGGATACGGTTGGTGATGAGAGCTAGTGCATCCTCAGTGGAATGGTCGCTGCGAACTGCAAACTGAGTGGAGTGTAGTGACTCTGTGATGTTCATGAATGATACCAGTTCCTTCTGCACCAGCTTCTCTAATACAGGATTGGGAGAAGGGAAATGAAACGGAAGTGAGTAGGAACTGCTGGGTCGCCAGCTTTATATAGTGGTGATATGCGTGCAAGCTTGAAGGCAGAGGGTACTGTACCACGGGATAGTGAGGCATTGAAGAGAGCAGCAACGAACGGAGCAATGATATCAGCACAGCACTGCAGAAGCACTCCTGGGATGCTGTCACTGCCTATGGCCTTGGCTGCATTGATGCCTCTTAGGAGACGCTAAACAGTTTTGGTTCAGACGTACCGAAAGGTTGAAAAGGCTGTGGGGCGTGATTGACCCTGTGGCATGGTGAGCACAGGGGGTCTATCAGCATCAGTCACAACTTTACTGACGGCTGTTGCAACAACCTCCACATCACACGTTGGCTCAATACGTTGGCGAGTTTGAGATGTTGCAGTGTTGATTACATGCCACAGTTTGAATGGATTGCGACTATGTTTAACACATTGGGTTTGGAAATACTCATTGCGTTTCCTACGATAAGCATTTCGTGCAGCCGCACGGGCACGCCTGAATGCAATGTAGAACTAGGTGCTGTCCTTGTCCTGCTGTTAGCTCAAAGTAGAGCTGCTGTTAGCTCAAATTTAGAGCTGCTGTTAGCTCAATGTGGAGCTGCGATGCTAAATGGATGTAAGATGGAGCAAGGCAGAGCCGCAGCAAATAGCTACATACCACCAGTTGTGAGAGTTGACCCGATTAGTGGTTACGGTAATTATAATGATGGTGTGAATAAATTGGATAGGGAGGGATGGTGGGAAAAGAAACACTGCTGAAGCACGATCCGTTGTCTGGAAGAGCACAACAGGGTAAGCAAGATTTGTTTTTTCTTTTCAGCAAAACGGGCTGGTGTCATTTTGTGATAACGCAGCAAAATAAAGTGCATGACGTCGGTCTTGAATGCAGTACAAAGCAATCCAGTGCGCTGTGTGCGCTAGTTCGGATTGTTGCTAACAAATACTAGCACAGCTAGCACCCCATTAGCCCCATCCCTCGCATAAACAAGTCAACAAAGAGGCATCTTTGGATTGAGGAGTGCTGGTTTTGAAACAACTGGTTTGAAGCTCAAAGTAGAGCTGCTGTTAGCTCAGAGCAGAGCTGCTGTTAGCCCAGAGCAGAGCTGGCGTTAGCTCAAAGTAGAACTGTGGTTAGCGCAAAGTAGAGCTGCTGTTAGCTCAAAGTAGCTCAAAGTAGCTCAAAGTAGAGCTACTTTTAGCTCAAAGTAGAAAAACACTGACATGGTAACATTCGTCTATTGCTTGCGAGAAAACTGTTGTTCTTCTTGGAAAACATTTTCCAGTTGTACATGTATTATTGTGCGTAAAACTGATGAATATAAGACCTGGTACACATGCACCGGACTATGTAGACCCGTACAATTTTTCTTTTCTGTTCATACACTAACAAGGATGTACCTGGGTTAACCTGACTTACATTTTTCTTTGGGTCCAACGAATGTCCAGAATTAAGTAGATATTCTGCTACGGAAACATGTCCACGCGATGCTGCACCGTGTAATGGTGTCCAACCATCCTGGAAGTAGAATTGTTAATGAATGCAAACCAAGTACATACAAACACACACAACAGAGCAACAAGGACAATCAAGGCTTGTTTGCCGTACAAACACACATAAACATACACAAATACACACATACACATGCCGATTCCCACACACAAAAAAATACGAATATGCATTGAAACACACACGCACACTCACGCACACTCACGCACACACACACACATACACCCACACACACATGCACGCATAGACACACACACATACATACACACACAACCATGCATGCGCAAAACACAAACACACACACAAAGAAACAAACAAACACAGTTAGTGAGCAAAGGTAACAAAGGCAATGGCATACGGATTTCTGGATCATTATCAATGAAGATTTCTTTGGGAATTGATGAACAATTTCCTTGGAGACAAGAATGCAATTTTCAGTAGTATACTTTCATGCCTGATCATCGGGTGAAATACAGGCAGAATCCAGTGAACATGGCATGGGGCATGTTGTGTGTGAGTGTGTGCGCTCGTGCATGTCCACGAATGTTGAGCACACGCAGGCGTACACACGTGTGTGCGCTAATGAGAGTATGCCGTTTACTTTCCATATGCATGCTACTGCAGGTGTGCGTATGTGACGTATTTGTGTGGGCAAGGGGTACTTGTTTGTGAGTGTGAGTATGTCACACTCTCTCTTCCTCTCTTTCTCTCTCTCTATCTCTTTCTCTCTTTCTCTCTTTTTCCCTCTCTATTTCTTTCTCTCTCTCTCTCATGGAAGCTATGTCCCTCCCTTGAATTCTTTTCACCATTTTGGGCGGGTTTGGGAGAGCAAGATCATTCCAAGGCAGTGGCAGGTAGCGTGTATCACACTCCTGGCCAAGGGGGGGGGGGGTGTCTGATGATCCTTCGAAATTCCGACCGATCGCTCTAGCAAACACGTCCGGGAAAATGTTTTTCACCTTAGTTGCAAAGCGCCTCTTGAAATGCTAGGCAATAAGTTCTTCGATGGTGACAACCAGAAAGGATTGCCTGCGAAGGCTGGGTGCTTAGAGCATGCATCACTTTGTTATGAGGCGATGCGTGATGCAAAGACGGCAAAACACCAAATTTGCATTGCGTGGATAGATTTGAAGAATGCATTTGGTTCAGTGTGCCACAATCTGATACAGTATGCTCTAACCCACTACAGCCTTCCTTTGCAATTCAGGAATATTTTTTGACAGTCTTTGCGCTTTCGTCGTACAACCACACACTCCCACCTTTAATTACAACATTGGTGTTTTCCAGGGGTGCCCCTTGTCCCCGGTCCTTTTCAATTTTTGTTTCCCGCTTCTGATGGACTCACTTGCAGCCCCTGAATATAAGTTGCCTCTCCTATGATTTTAAATCTGCCCCTTTGCAAGTGTCCCAAACATCTTTTGTTGATGACTTCTAGTGCAGGTTGTCAAAAACTCATTGCGGTCACAGAGGACTTTCTCTCGTGGACCCAATGTATGCAGGCGGCGCCGCAAAAATGCAAAAGCAGTGCAGCAGAGCTTGTAGATGGCTGGTACAAACCTTACTTACAGGAAGATCGCTTTCATTTACACCAAAGAGTTCAAGTTCCTGGGGCGAAGGCTGCATGCTGATGTCTCTGAGCAGACCCAGCGGGAAGACATCCGTCAACTCACTGTATCTCTCATGCAAAAAGTAGATGACTCTTGGCTTCAAGATCACCACAAGCTATGGCTTTACCACCATCTTGTAGTGCCCAGGCTTTCTTGGTCTTTCCAGGTTCTTGAACTCACACAAGGTTTTGTACGTGAACTGCACTTTATGTGTTTACCATTTCTGAAGAAATGGTCAGGCCAAACTCTGCCATTCATTTTATTGGCAGTCGCAAACGCTTTGGCTTACGCCTCCACTACCTTCCTTCAATGTGGAAAACGGGCCAGTCCATCAAATGGCACACTCTCCGGAGGACTCTGAAAGCGCTTGGGTTTTCTAATCGAAGAATAGAATTTATTTGTGATTTGTTCACCAATAACAACTTATACCCAGAACCAAAACAATCTCCAGTTAGTGCCACATGCCGGCGACGCAAGCTGCTGTGGTTTGGCCATGTGGTGCGAGAGGGTCCAGAATCCGCCTCGTTCCAAGCACTGGAGCTATAAATCAACACAAACGGCACAAAAAACCCGTGGCCGTCCGCCATTGCGGTGGATAGATACGATTCGGCATGACCTGAAGGCAGCGGATCTCTCCGTGGAGAGCGCTCTCCAAGCTGCAGGAGACTAACTTGGCTTGACACTGTTGACAGATGCGTCTACTCAGCTTCTGTCTAACAGGTCCAGGGAAGATGCGAGCTGTGTTTATCATTATTATTGTGCAGTAAGACGTCTCCGCGAAGCAGCTACATCATCTGGTTGCGACGTCAACAAAAAAGACTGGTCGGAAGATCCACTTTTCTGAGGTACTGTATGTGGGGCTCCGTTTATTGAGGTGCGTTGAACTTTATTCTCTTTTATATCTTATTATTTCTTTTCTATAATTTCCCCATATGAGTTCCTATCAGTTGCTGTGAACACCTTGAGTGGAGAGCGCTTGCTCGAGCGTTGAACCCGGGTTCTTAATCCACCATACCCAGTTCGCAAGGCTGGGCGGGTTGTGAGCAGGCTTTCATTTCATATTTTCTTATTAGGCCACCTAGAATTAATTCGTTGTTTCGGGTCACTTCACTCATCCGTACCAGGGTCGGTCGGTCGGGTTTATTTTAAATTTTTAAATTTTAAATTTTGGTGTCCATGTGCATACATGTACAATCATGTACATCGAATAGCTTTTGTCCATCTAGCCAGTCCATCAAATCTGACTGTAGTG
Source organism: Sycon ciliatum (assembly GCF_964019385.1). Taxonomy (NCBI): domain Eukaryota; kingdom Metazoa; phylum Porifera; class Calcarea; order Leucosolenida; family Sycettidae; genus Sycon; species Sycon ciliatum. The sequence continues at coordinate 7,905,211 of NC_088653.1, read as the reverse complement.
TAGACAATCCAGCGCAGTCATTGTCCCATCAGATCCAGGTCCCCTCCATGACCAGATCTTGGCCTCGCTGGCAAACGAGTCTGACGAGCAGCTCTCACCTTGAAAACTTCTGTAAATAGCGACAAGGGACTGAGCTGATGCTGTTTCAGGACCGATTGCGTATCGGAAATAGAAGACAGCACATTTGCATGCACTATAAAAAAAAAACATTTTGCGGTCGGGTGAAAAGAGACGAAACACACGGCTGTCAAGAAGCGGCAACTTAGAAAGATGGCGTCGGTTCGAGGTGGCATGGTAACCGCGCACGTGCCGTGGTCCGTAACTTGCTCATGTATGCACGCAAATGCAAGTCACAAACTGACAAAGATCGTCTTTGCATTTGGAGAAAATATCTTCGACTCTCTTTGGAGGTTGGCGAGGTTTGCCTAATCTTTACTTGACTGCGATGCCGGTATGTCCTCTCAATAATTAGAACAAAGAGAGCTGATGATCGCTTCATTGCTGAGCAGAAGTAACAATCAACTCTCCTCATGTCCTCAGTGCCAAAGGCAGACGACTGCAATTCCACAACGCTCATTTCACGATGATGAAAACAACAATCGTGTACTAGTACACACTTGGACCATTTGGTCATCCCTATTCTAGCCGCTAGTCCGTCCAGCAAGCAGTTATTGACTATTACGATAAGTACAACTGCGTGAACGAGGGCTCACCCAGCAAATTCAATTCAAGACGTGACTCCAGTCAAGAATTAGGGTCTTTACTCGAGAACTTCACAAATACAGGTCAAGGCACCCCACAAAACTGATAGATGGCACGAACGAAAGACAAATAGGCTAGACAAAGTGTCCCAAGTGATTGAAAACAGCAGATCTACCAAATAAGACAGCTACATGTGCCTAAACAACGATTCCCATACAGTAGAGAGTAGTATCAGGCAGAATGAAAGCCTTGGAAGTGCACAAATACAGCCACGACCGCCACAAAAATTGGACGACCGCCACCAAAAAATTCTCATTGCTCTACCTCCTTGAAGGGTGAAAGTTACCAGTTATCCTATAGCGATGTCAATTTATGCCTGTTGGAACCCCCAACAGCCCGCACGAAATACCTTTCAAATAATTCCAGGATGCAATTGCAGCTCCAGACAGGAGGAAGAAGAATACCGTGAAAAATAACGACAACGATGCCCAAACTCTCGGGAAACGGCTGAAGTCTTCCTGAAGATGTTAACATTGAATAGCCATCGATTACCAGCGTGGTTTGGTGACTTTAGAACTGTTTTGAGACTTAGAACGAAGCGATATCTCAAATTTGATGGAATTGTTACCTGTCAAATGCGTGGGCGAGCAGGCCAGCTGACTGGTTATGCATGAACATGCATGAGCATGCATTGATTTTTCATGGTTCACGTGCAGAAAACTAAGTTGCCGCGATCCAAGTGCAGCTAACAGCCGTGAACAACGAATTAATTCTGGATGGCCTTATTTCTTATTATTTCTGCTTTTCATCTCATTACAAAACTTCTGCGCATTTTTCTCCATCTGCGCATAAAATGAGCCAGAGCGAGCTAAAACATCACCACAGCTTTTTTGGAAAAAGTTGAGAAAATCGCGATTTGAATTCCGCGGCCAAAAATACGAAGTGCAACGCGAGTCGCTGTTGTTGTTCTCCTCGGTCGACTGGACTGTTGCGGATGCATTTCTTTGTTGCAAGTAAGTTTATTTGTTTGAGTTTGTATTCCATGTTTCGCTGAGTCGCCTAAAACTGATCGTCATCGATGTATCGACCGAAGAGCCTAGTAGTTAGTAGTCATGTACTGCGGAGCGGAAGAAGACGACATCCTCGCACTCCATGCGCAGGATGAAATATTTTGAGGATTCGGGTCGGAAAGAGAAGGAAGACGACGATGGCTACAGCGACGAGTCATTTGAGGGTGACACTTTCATCGAGTGTAGAATAATTGATGCTGGTAGTCCCACGATCTGCTGTTACGAGGAATTCTACTCTGATGACAACCTGGCAAGCGATTGGCAACGACACGGAATTGGGAGGTGAGTCAGCCGATGATTTCGCCAGAATAGACATCGCTGCACATATCCTGGATAATGCCAGTATTGGTTGCAAGTGCAAAATCAATCAATGGACTCTGCTGCTCCCTCAACTTGCTCAAGTCGATAATTTGAGTACCCTTATGCGGAAAATCGCTAGCACGAGCAGTAGGCAGCGAAAGCAGTACTCCCTGACGAGCGGACTTACCGTGTGCAGATGGGCTTTGGTGTGGGGAATATGAGTACAACGTCGAGTATGTTGAGGAACACTGTGTGCAGCAGTGTATACTGTATATCTGAAAGTACAGGTGGAGTGTGATGGAGTTAACGTGGAGTGCCAACTTCTTCGGCAATCTACAGATGTTGACCGTGTTTTCGCTGATGGTTCTCCAGTGGTGCTCCAACCAGGAGGTATTTCGCACACCCAGCTCAGCTTCCTATATACATTTTGGATGTAGCCGAGTACCTGTCAGTTCATGCTATAAGACCCTGGACAGAGGAACTGACCAGAAAAGGATGAACCAAGGGATATATCAACTGTGTGCAAGAATGACAATCCCATTGCTGTACATAGAATTTCACCATTTCAATAGTGCTGCATATAATACCGTTGTAGCAACACTTAGACATGTCAGATCAATCCAAAACTTTCAGACAGTGAACATTAGGTGTGTTTGATCATTTTTGAACAAAAAACTGAAAATCGAATTTTTGGTCTGTGGTCATATTTTAGCGTGCTCTGGCTCAAATCTAGACTGACAACCTGCTTGTTAAATCATGTACCTGCTTTCAGGCGTAAAAACCCTGTTGTAGAGGTCTCAGTCCTCATTTGTTAGACTTAACTGCCTTTAAAAATGTAACTTACTCTCTCTCTCTATCTCTCTCTCTCTCTCTCTCTCTCTCTCTCTCTCTCTCTCTCTCTCTCTCTCTCTCTCTCTCTATTTCTTTCTTGATATCGAACGTATTTACTATTGATCACTACGTATCAACTCGTGTTGAGCTTTGTATTATTTATCCGCGCTCTGTTCGTGACGTTCATCCATTTTCCAATATTATTTTTCTAGTATTATTGTGAGTGCACACGATGACGTAGGTCGCCATTTTCTCCATGTGGTCTTGGTGCGCAAGGCTTGATCCTTTTTCTCTTGCTCTTTTAGTTTTAGTTCTTCTTGTGCAAAAGCAAGTAATTGGTCCAATGTCGAGTGGGCTGTGAGTGTTTGCAAAGGATATCCGTTTGTCCATGGCAGCCTGAATGCAAAGTAGAGATAGGTGCTGTCCTTGTTCTGACGCAACTGGCGATGTATCCTGTTCTTGCGACACTGGACTTGGTACAATTCCCTGTCAGACCACGGTGGATATGAGCTCGCCTTTCTGCTGGCGGATTTAAGAGGGCCATGTCTGTCAAGAACGCTCATGAATTTAGTGTGCCAAGTGCTCCACATCTCATCAGTGGAGGAAGTCGTTTGAAACACACCCAGGTTGACATTGGCAAGCTCATCCCGAAATTTTAGAAGGTTTATGGTGCGCATATTGCTGTTTAGCCCCATCCCTCACACAAACAAGTCAAGAAAGAGTCATTTTTGATTAAGGAGTGCTGGTTTCAAAACAACTCGTTTGAAGCTCAAAGTAGAGCTGCTGCTAGCTGAGAGCAGAGCTGCTGTTAGCTCAGAGCAGAGCTGGCGTTAGCTCAAAGTAGAGCTGCGGCTAGCTCAAAGTAGAGCTGCTGTTAGCTCAAAGTAGAGCTGCTGTTAGCTCAAAGTAGAGCTGCTGTTAGCTCAAAGTAGAGCTGCTGTTAGCTCAAAGTAGAGCTGCTGTTAGCTTAAAGTAGAGCTGCAATGCTAAATGGGTGTAATATAGCGTAAGGCAGAGCCGCAGCAAAAAGCTAGATAACACCAGTTGTGAGAGTTGACCCATGAAACCAGCACTCCGTCACCTAAGCACTCTTGATGCACAGGAAGGGTCAATGAATGTCAGCACAGGCAAGCATTGTGCAGCTAGAGTTCAGAAGCTCATTACTCATGCGAGTCGGGCATCATGGCATCCATGACACGGCAGCAAGCCGGAACGATAGCTGGCGCTTAGCGCTTGTTGTAGTCCGGATGTAGCACAGACACGCATCGCTCTTCCGCTGACCCGCCACTCGGAAGAAGGAGTTGGGGACACCAGCCATACCAGCGGTGGTGGCTGCACAGATGTGGACTGAATGCCCGGAGCAGTTCGACTGCGATGGTACACCGGCTGCAACGACAAGAGACCGAACTGTTACTGTGAATGACTGCCTGGTCAGCTGCTGTCCGTTCGAGAGTACGAACAAGAGTTGCTCCGGTCCCTCGTGACGAGTGACAGATGGGTGGCTAACCATGGCACGGACCGGGCGGTACGGCGGTACAGATGGGTCAATGTCACTGGTAACGTCTTTACCGAATGCGTCTGTCTTGGATGAAAGCAGGAAGAGTTGCAGGCGTCCGTCACCCGGAGAGCTAGTGCAGCCCCGTGTGATGCCATCAGTGAATTTGGCACACAGAAGAAATCCAAAGAACGCTAGCAGCATGGCGGCTTGGTAGAGCAGCTTGTCATGGCCATTCAGGACACTACTTTTCCGGCGTGCATCCATCAGGTGTCGTAGGATTGGCATAGTGATAGGTAGGCGAGGGGTGAGTACAGCCGTACCAGGGCATCGCTGGATGCCCTTCATCACCCTCTTCAGAAGGCACGCATCTACTTAGGGGCCTGCAAACCCATTCTCAAGATGGGCTTTAGGCACCGCACTCACATACACAGATACAGTTCAGGGCACACTGATCATACCGTAAAGTCGCGGATAAAAGCCGGGTTTGCATACAAGCACATCGCGGATAGAAGCCTGAAAATCAAACGGGTCAAATGCATTTAAGCCTGTCGCGCGTAGAAGCCTGGCTTCTATGCAAGCGCGAATCGGGTAGGTCAAGAGTGCATGCGCTATGCACGGTGCATAGTAAAACTGCCGTCATACCGGTAGTCAGTGGTAGATCTACGCGTGTCGCGCGTAGAAGCCTGGCTTCTATGTGCATACAAGCCTGGCAAAAACATCAGTGATGCATATAAGCATGGTTTGCATACAAGCCTGGCTTGCATTAAAGCCTGATGCAGAAAGCGGCTTATGTGCTTATGAGCCCGGCTTTTATCCGCGACTTTACGGTAGACGAAGCATGAATGTGCGTCCAGGAACGATGACTCGGGAATCAAAAGTGAGTTTCCCCAGGAGGGACTCGAGTTGAGGCTGGCCGATGCTGCGCTCGCTGATAGTAGCCATGAGAAGCGCACGGATCTCGAACAGCTTGTCCTCTGGTAGCCGAGCTTCATGGCGCTCGCAGTCTAGGGAGGTCAATGATGGTGGTGGCCCTTCAAGCTTGTATGTAGCAAGGAGGAATGCCGAGATACGTGAATGCCCGGAGGAGGATGGTCAGTTGCTGGTTGGCTGCAACCAAACCAGTGGAGATATCAAGAAAGTCCTCGAGGTAATGAAGGTGGAAGAAGAAGTCCTGACAGCGGACTGTGATCTGCCGAAATGCACTGGCTACATCAAGCTTGGACAAATAAACCAGCTGCGGGCATGATGATGTTGATCGCGTTGTCAATGCTCACACAGAGCAGAGAGAGCGGCTCGGCACAAATGCTGTCGTTCACGCCGATGCCCTCCGGATTGGACAGATGGTGGATCATTCACAGCTTGCCGTTTATTTTGGGGACGGCACCAATTCCAGCGCATTAACTGAAATGGAGGTGACGGAAATGGGCCTGTGGTCTCGCTGCAGGCGCAGGAAGCAGTTAATTGCTCGGAATAAATGCCGGCTGAGTGAAAGCCGAGGGCAGATTATTACGGAAAACCGAAATGTCGTGTTTGCCGGCAGATACAATAGCAAAACCATGACGCAGGACATGAAGAACATACGCAACACATGATTGATCTGGGTGGTTACGTAACAGGCGGGCAAAGTGGTCAGCTAGCAGTGTGGTGTCTGCAGATTGTATAAGAAAGAAGCTACGTACCGAGTCAAGCGATTCAGTAGCCATTCTGCCAGGAGCGGCGGGGTGGTCGATTGGCTCCGCGCTGCTGCTGGTTGCACCTGATGTATGGGTGGTCCTTGCCACACTGGCTGCAGGTGTAGGAGAAGCCGCACGACGATGAAGAACAGCAACCTCTGTTGACGTTGCGGCAGATTTCGTGGCCGTCGCTGGTATGGGTGCGACCACTGGAGGTACATGCTGCTGGCTTGGGGAATTGAGATTGGGGACGAAAAGCAGCATCTTACATTGAGCACGTTTTGGATGTGCATGGCCTGTGAAAGCTATCAGCCATAGGTTCACGTCGACGGTGTTCAACCTCTTCGTGCCTGGTTACTGGGCCACAAGCATCTGCAGCTGTCGGTCGTACTCTAGCCACGCGCTTGGGAAGAACTGGCGGTTAGCAGTCAGGATCAACTGCTGGTAAGCAATCAGTTCAGTAGATCAGCAGTGCGGTGTGGGGCAGCAGCTGTGATAACAGACATGTATGCGGTCCATGCCTCGAGCCGAGTAGCAATATCGTGAACCTTGCGACGCACCTGCTTTTCATCATCTGACTCAACGATATTTAGCTGGCCATCGTTATTCGGGCTGTGCACCAGCCAGAATGTTGAGCCGGAAGTGTTGGCGGCCGACAAAGCCGACTACACCTCGTCCCGTACGAGAGCGCAGATGTAACAGATTCACTGTTACTACTAACACTAGGAATAGGATACACTTATCACCTGCTATTATCACGCTGCTGCTGTTAGGTGTTATGTCCATCATTGCTTGTTCATGTATATAAGAATGCATTATGGCAAGGATCATTGCTTATTCCAAGAATGACTACTGAAGTTAGTTGGACTGTTATACTGGTAGCAAGAGGATGGTTTTTCTTTTCGTCATGTTCGGGCTATGCGCAGTGGCCGCATTAGTCGCCTACGGTATATTCGAGATTCAGAAGCGTCTGAATCACCTTATCGCACTCGGTCAGTGCGATGGATCAGATCAAACGCCAAGACGTGCTCAAGCTCCCAGTGGAGAGAGGCCACGCATGCGCCATGTTAAGTCTCTGCCTGTGTTTCGTGGAGATACAAGAGAGTTCAAGGAGTGGGCCTTCGCCATCGAACTCGCCATGAAGTCCCTGCAGCTGGACAACGCGGAGGAGCGCTTGAGCTACGCGGCGAGTTTTCTGGAGGGCAACGCTCGTCTTTGGTTTATCGCCTCTCAGGAGGCAAACACGCTGTTTTCCGACTGGCCAGACCTGAAGAGCAAGCTGGGAGAAGTGTACGGCCCGGTTTATGACAGGGAACAGGCGCGCATCGACTTATTCTCTCTTCACCAAGATGAGACTCTTGACGAATACATCAACAAATTTTCGCGGCTTAGCTTACAAGTTCCCGAGCTTGATGACCACTCCAGAGCTATCTTGTTCACGCGTGGGCTGGCTCAGGGCCTAAGCGGTGAGGTACTTAGGGAGCATCCGCAACATTTGGCCCAAGCCATACGAGCTGCGGTCTCAGCAGACCAGTCGATGCGGCTAGCCCAAGCAAGCTACGCCAAGGCAGTGCGCGCACCAGGGCATCAGAGGCGCCAGCCTGGACCCTGGTCAAGCCAACCAACACCATCCGGTGGGAGAGAAACCAGGGAGCCAGAGGGTCGTTCAAGGCTGTGTTTCACCTGCAGGAAACCCGGCCATATTGCCAGATTCTGTCCAGAAGGAGGGAGGAACGCCACAAGCAAGCCTTCTTTAAACGATGGACGCCAGTAAGGAAGGGAGTGCGACTACTGGCGAACACGAGAGCACCCAGGAATAGGCCACGAATCAAAGTTCAGAACAAATTCAGCCCCTTAGCAAATGAGGCCGAAGACAGCAATAAATACCCCATTCGGTCACTTTCAGTTCACAGTGATGGGTTTCGGCCTAACAAATGCCCCGGCAACATTCCAAACCTTGATGAACAGTGTCCTCCAGCCATACCTGCGTAAATTCGTTGTGGTGTTTCTAGACGATATCATTATATTCAGCAAATCATGGGAGGAGCACCTCGATCATGTCAGAACCATCTTAAACGCCCTCAGGAGGAATGAGCTATATTGCAAACCGTCTAAATGTGAATTCGGCCGGACAGACGTTCTGTTTCTTGGGCACCGGATAGACGGCCAATGCATTTCTCCAGATCCAGAGAAGATCAAGGCCGTGCATAACTGGCCTGTCCCGACGACGGTCACGCACGTAAGACAGTTTCTGGGATTCGCTAATTACTTTCGAAGGTTCATTAACCATTTCTCGGCCATCTCCAAACCCCTGGAGGAACTGACAGGGAAACATGTGCGCTTCGAGTGGAATCAGACTCGACAGGAGGCATTTGAGCGATTGAAGTCTGCTCTGCTGGATGCACGAGTGTTGCGACTAGCAAACGTCAGTCAGGATTTCCGCGTTGAGACTGACGCAAGTGACTTTGCTGTGGCAGGAGTCTTGACGCAGCAAGCAGAGGACCAGTCCTGGCATCCCGTGGCTTACGTGAGCCGAAAGCTGTCTTCTGCCGAACGGAATTACACGGCCGCCGAGCGAGAAACTTTGGCTGTAGTGTACGCCCTGCAGTGCTGGCGAGCCTACCTATTTCGCCACTTTCAACTCTACACCGACAACATGGGAGTTGTCTACCTCAGGACCAAACCAAGCTTAACCAAGAGAGAGGCTCGATGGATTGAATTCCTGGCCGACTATGACTACACGGTACATCACAAGCCAGGGAAGTGTAACATAGCAGACCCGTTGTCACGTCGACCAGACTTGGAACTGAATGGAATCGAGTTCTCTCTGGATGTGAATCAAGGAATTGCGAATCAGATCTCAGCAGGGTATGATAGTGACCCAGAGCTTTCGCCAGTAATCAAGCGCTTGATGGCTTGCAGCGAAGACGCCATGCATGAGCGATACGTCTGGAACAGTGTGGACCGGCGGCTGTACCTAGTAACATCGGGCGATGCTCGCCTCTGCATTCCTCGCGGTCCGGTACGGCTGCAACTGCTCAAACAGAATCATGATTGCCTGATGGCCGGCCATCCGGGGAGAGACAGGACCTACCTGAAGCTGAGCAGATACTTCTATTGGCCAGGCATGAGAAGTACTGTGAAGGACTTCGTTAAATCTTGCGACCGGTGCCAACGCGTAAAGGGTAGCCAGACCAAGGCAGGACTATTGCAGTCCCTTCCAGTCCCCGAACAGCCCTGGAAAGACATCAGCATGGATTTCATCATGGCACTGCCGCTGACCTGCCGAGGACATAGCGCCATTCTAACCTTTGTGGACCGTCTGACGAAGTATGTGCACCTGATCCCGACGACTGTTCATGTTGACTCTAAGGAGGCAGCCCGATTGTACGTGGATCATGTGTTTGCTGCCCATGGCTTGAGCAAAACGATAGTTTGTGATCGAGATCCGCGATTCACGTCGGCGTTCTTCAAGGAGGTTTTCAGTATTCTTGGCGTGGAGCTAAAAATGAGCACGGCCAACCACCCGCAGACCGATGGCATGACTGAGCGTGTGAACCGTGTCATTGAGGATACGCTAAGAGCTTTCGTCAACCATAGGCAAAACAATTGGGATGAACTCCTATCGCTATGTGAGTTTGCGATCAACAATGCCGATCAAGCGTCAACAGGTAACACGCCATTTTTCCTCAACCATGGATGCCATCCAGTTACTCCCTCGAGCTTATTGACGAAGCAGAAAGCTGGAGCTGGCATGGACACGAATGGTCCGCTGTCATGGCTGGATGGCCGCGTAGAGGCACTTCGTGAGGCACAGGATGCCATCGTGGCGGCGCAGGCCCGGCAATCATTGTATGCGGATCGAGGACGGGTGGAGGACGCCCTGAAGGAGGGGGATGAGGTGTTGGTCTTCAGGGACTTCCTGCTGACGCCCGAGGAACGAGACAGGCCTTCACACAAATTAAGGCTCAAGTGGTATGGGCCGTTCAAGGTGCAGAAGAAAGTGGCCCCGAATGCGTACAGATTAGCTCTTCCAAGAATCATTCGGGCCCATCCAGTGTTCAATATTGCTGCCCTCAAGCTGTACCATGGCAATGAGATACCGGGCCGTACTCAGCCGGCACCTCCACCCCTAACCGATGCGGATGGCCATACGCGGTACATTGTCGAAAAGGTGTTGTCGCACAAGAAGAGAGGACGGCGCACGCAGTACCTAGTGAAATGGAAGGGCTACCGAGATGCCACCTGGGAGCTGGAGGAATACTTGATGGATGAAGCAGGAAACGCTATTATTCCGCTGAAAACCTTCCTGGACCGTTTTTCATAAAATCGCTATTTAATTGGCAGCCACAGTTGTATTGCTAGTTTCTACGTGTTGCAATAGAAATGTAGCATTCTGCATGATTAGGATAGTGCTTCCCTGCCAGCCAGGCGTTATTTGCAGAGGACATGCACTGGATCTTGAGTTCATCAGTGTTGTTTTCGGCTACCATGCATTCCACATATCCATGCATGATCATTAGTTACCATAACTGTTCCTTCGAATTGGTACTGTTCTGACAGTTGAGAGGGGGGAATGGTGTAACAGATTCACTGTTACTACTAACACTAGGAATAGGATACACTTATCACCTGCTATTATCACGCTGCTGCTGTTAGGTGTTATGTCCATCATTGCTTGTTCATGTATATAAGAATGCATTATGGCAAGGATCATTGCTTATTCCAAGAATGACTACTGAAGTTAGTTGGACTGTTACAGCAGAGATCCGTTGAGCCCGCGTGTCCTGAGCTGGCGGAGGAGGCATTGGTGCCAGTCGGGCTTCTGGGCTCGCGAGCCGTGTCCACACTGTCATGTTGCTGGTTCTCCTGGCCGGAGCATACCTCACTACCAAGGCCTGGCTGTGGCAGCAAACGGTCCTGAAAAATACTTTTACTCAGTTTCCTTTCGGATTCAAGCCGCGCCGTGAAAGCTGGCCGCGGAGGGCTTGGCAATGCATTGCCTTGACAGTGTCGACAGTTAGGTGAGACATACTGAAGAATTAAATTTCGAGGTGACACTCAGGCTGGCAGCAAAGCTATGAACGGAAAATATACACAGCTGAAGCACGATCCGTTGTCTGGAAGAGCACCAAAAAGAAACACTGCTGAAGAACGATCCATTGTCTGGAAGAGGCCAACAGGGCAAGCAAGATTTGTTCTTCTTTTGAGCAAAATGGGCTGGTGCCATTTGTGATTACGCAGCAAAACATAGCGCATGACGTCAGTCTTTAATGCAGTACAGAGCAATGCAGTGCAGTCAGTAGGATCGCCAAGCCCTACTCAAGGGCCAGTTTTATTTGCAACCGCGGGAAACAAAGCCCCCATGACGCCGTCTTTTCAGGCCTTCAGGAATGGCCGAAATTCCGAAATTTGTGGAGGACTCTACCTGGCCCTCGTCGTCTCAGTGGCCGGTCAAGGGCAATCAAAGGGTGTTTTCGGCTCCGTAGGGATACCTTCTACCCCAATATGATATTAGTTTGAGGATGAGCTGCGTGAAGCGAAGTTACAGGGCTGATGTTTGTTGGACGTCGTCATTTCCATTTGCATTCATCAATCATTGGGCTCGAAAGAACTGGCTGGTAAGTGAAAACTGTATAACTGGCACTAAAGCCACTTGGTGGGTAGGTTGCCGCAACACTCTAGTTTATCAAACAACAAAAGAAAGCAGTGTGGGTGCTTGCCACACAACGCGGCACGAAATTCCCAGAGGTGTGTTGCCATTACGTGAAAATCACGACGTAATATTTTCGCACATATCAGGGGCGATATGTCTCTGTTTAGTATAGCAATCATGGGCAATGCATGTATCTATTGACAAAGAGCAAATGATGTAAAGTAATGTCGTGCCTTCCATAATGCTTGGACTTGAAAAAGTAGCATTTAGCCAGTGAGTACTGTGGTACTCTAAAGATTTCCTTGAGTATGGATTTGTATTGCTCAAATAATGGCGGTGAATACGCCAGGAAATCTTTAGATTTTTCATAATATAGCAGTAGGGGATAGTCCGAAAAGATTCTTGGTACACTGCAGTATACATAATTATAATATACCATGCACATCATAAGCCGCGTCATGTTCCTGCTGTTGGAGCTGTTTGTGCTGGTACCACTGTGGTTGTCGTAGCTGAACATGATGATGCTGCTGCTGCTGTTTGTAATGAGGAGATTTGGGTTGATTATGTGACGATAGGTGCTGCAAATGGTTGTTGTCAGGGGTTGGTGCTACAGCTAGTTGTGCTATTACGACAGGTTATTTTGCAGCAACAAATTGTGGGGCTTTGAAGGGTTGTGCAGATTTGCTGCAAGGTTTGTGCTGGTGCTTGAGGTGCGCTCACGCTGCACATACTCCCCCCCCCCCCACCCACTGAGGCCGCAATCAGGATTTGTAACGTAACTGTGACGTTCAGTTCATGTGTGTGCTGTTGCCATTCAACTTAGCCGCTTTTGCGCGTGGCCACCGGTTTTGGTCGCAATGTGAGCATGCCCTCAGTGGGTTGTACTGCTGCTGCTGCGATTGTTGCTGCTGCCACTGGCATTACCGCTACCGCTGGTGTTGCTTTTTTTAGCATTGTTGCTGCTGTCGCTCCTCCTGGGACCCGTGTTGCTGCTGTGATCGTTATTGAGTCTGTACACTTGCCGTTGCAGTCTTGAATCTGGATCACTTTATCAATGGTCCTTGTGCACGTTGTACAGATGTACGAATTCCCGTAGTTGTTTGTATTCCTGCTTGGGTGTTCGTTGTGTGCCATACATGCACATTTGACCAATTTAGACCAATAATCATGGGAAGACAATCGCTTTTCCAGCTTCATCACTTTGGATAGAGCTCAAGACTAGCTAGATCTTCTTTGGAAAAATGGTTCCGTATGAAATGCCTTCAGGGCACGTTTCATAAAGCAAAGAGCAGTAAACACGTTTTCCTGTACATTCAACACCCAACACAGTCTACAGGATTCTACAAGATTCTATGAAATTTCTTGCATCTGTACAGCATTACTTGTTGAGTATAGAAACCCATGACTAGGCATTACATGAGTTGAAAATGTTGCCGCGGTACATGTATTTGTCGCGATGTTTACGTGTGGTATATCGGTCCTGTGGAAACCACGACAGGTGTCTTCACAGTTGATTCTTTACCACTGCGTGTTATTGTGTGTGTTATCTTCAGATGTCATGGAGAACGTGTGCAGCATACCTTTCTGAACCCCGACAGACATGTGTCGGTCAACCATTGACATCATAGCAATGTATGCATGGCAGGAATCTTTATCAGCTCAGCCGAATGTCTATATGTTTCCACCACGTCGATCAGGAAGGTGTGTACATGCTTGATTCTGCATGTAACTGTGTGGCTTGGCCTCTAGCACTGTATACTATTGTGTATATTCTGCTTCGAACATTCACCACAGTGACTTCCAGAGGTTAAGACAATTTGATAGCAGTTCGAATGGCATATCTCTCGCTTGCATACGATAAGCCGAACTTGCCAAATCGCCAATTCTATGCTCACGTTGCCATAGCGTGTCAATCACGTACATGTATCATAAATTACATTGGGCTCTTTCGATTACACATTCTGGACCCAGGTTTTATAATTCTTGAATGACCAGAATGAACGGATTGCGGCTATGTAAACAAACTACACGTAGAAATCGCTCAGCATCATTTTCAATACTTCGTTATGTCAGGGGTGTGTTCCCCGTCAGTTTAAAATTGCTAATGTGTCGCCGCTATTCAAAGGTGGCGGCCTTGACCCTTGTCAGCCTACTGCGTATCGACCTATTTCTCTACTACCAGTCGTTTCTCGCCTCCTCGAGAAGATCGTCAAAGCTCAGCTTACATCCTTTCTGACCGATCACAGTATTCTCCCTGACTCGCAGTTCGCGTACAGGAAGAACCACAGTACGGAGGACGCTCTTGTGCTAGCTGTCAATCGCTGGCTGAAAGCGAAGTATGAGCGCAAACTCACAGGTGTGATATTCGTGGATATGTCGAAGGCTTTCGACTGTGTCAAACACACCATCTTGGCACAGGAGCTATCCGACATTGGGGTCGGCTGTACTGTCCAGATATGGTTCACTAGTTACCTGAGTGAGCGGCTTCAACGCGTAGTCGTGGGCGGAAATTGCTCGGAATACGTCGCATGCAGTCGAGGGGTGCCGCAAGGATCCGTCCTCGGCCCCCTCCTGTTCACACTATACATCCGTAACCTTCGATGCTGCTTGCCCCAGCAGGTCACAAACCAGGAATTTGCAGACGACATTGCAATTGAAGCCTCGGGCAGTTGCGAACAAGTGTGCTCTTCTCTAAGCACAGCCATCACTGGCCTGTCGCAGTGGTTGGAGGACCGCGGGCTAATGCTGAACCAAAAGAAAACGCAAGCTCTGTTGATTACCCCAAGAGGCCCAGCCCCTGACACAGATAACATTCGAATTCGCTGTGGGAATGCAGCCCTTGCAGTTGTGGAACAAGCGCGGTACCTGGGCGTAATGGTAGATGGGCAGCTCTCCTGGGAGCCTTACGTCAATCACACAATCCAGCAGGTGCGGAAGTCAGTAGGTGCGCTGTGGCGGAGCCGCCGAAGCCTCACCCTGGCGTCAAAGATCCTGTTTTACAGGTCGATGATCCAGGGTAGGTTGTCGTACGCTTCCAACGCCTTTTATCCGTCACTTCAAATTGGCAACATGGAGCCCCTCACACGTCTAACGAAGTGCGCTATCCGCGGCTTCTTCGGTCTGCCACCGTGGTCGCGCACGAGCCCGATCTTTGAACAGCTCCGCCTCACCACCCTGGAGGACATGTTTAACATTAAGCTCCTCATCTTTGTCCGTCGTTGTCTGTTCTCCCGAGCTAGCTCCCTCTTCACCAGCTTCTTCGTGAGAGTTACTGGTGACCGCACTCGGGGAGCAGCACATCACCTCGTTCGAGTACCATTTTGGCCCGGTCCTGCGGGTCGAGCGACCATGCAGTTCATCGGCGCAGTCCTGTGGAACCAGCTCCCGCCTGATCTCCGTTCCGAGCCCAGCCACCTTCAGTTCTGTGCCCTGCTAAAAGCGCATCATGGCTCCGTTTAAATGCTTTTCGGCTAGTGTGTTTCTGTGGTATAGCGGACTGAAGAATAGTAAACGTGTTTTGCAATATATGTATGAAGCTATTTTGTATATAGTATGTTCCCATTCCGTTTTTGCTTTGGTGTAGCCCTGAGGTTGATTGCTTATTTATTTCTACCCTTCCTCTCTCCATACTTCTGCCCCCCCCCTCTCTCTCATTCCTTCTGTCGTCCACATGTATCAAAGGAGGCGAAATCGCCTGTTTGTGGTGCGACGTTAAATAAACTTCTACAACAACAACAACAAATCGTAAAGGGGGATCACGTGGGATCCCGTACACCCTCGCCCGCAAGGTACCTAGCATGGCGTGTACGTCGAGTGTGTAATTTCTGAATTCTAGAAACGACGAGATTTTGTGTAATAGGACGCGCTCGTTGTAGATACTTCTTACCTTAGTTTGTGCCATTCTGGAGTTGTTGCTTTTTTGTGTTACTGTGTGCAGGGTGTCTGGTTCTTGCCTCTGCCGCAGAAGATCCCATCGCTGCTCCAGGATTGAGTTGTAGAGGAACTGCAGCATGTCCGACCCATTTCGGTGAAGCACGATGCCGTGATTAATCAGTGATGCTGATGGTGATGATGGCCTGTACCTGGTGGTCTGTGCTGGCTGGTGCACGCTACCCTATCCACAAGTTGCCTGTCAGGATGTGCAGCTAGGCATTGTAACATGTGCTGCAATACCAACCTTCTGGTGTCACCTCTATCTGGAAGTTGACTTGCAGATACTACTGTATCGGAGAACAAGTTTGGCGAGTCCCGCCGTGGCTGTTTTGTGATCGCTGTTGACGCATTCCACATGCTAGTCTATCATGTAGCTACTAAGAATTAGCATGGCGCTTTGGCATTTGGGATACGTGGCAGTGCATGTCACCCTCACAGTCGTCAGCACTGCACAGTGGCTTCGCCGGTTGGCCGGCTACTCTTCGCTGCCGGCCATTTCGCTATACCGTTATCAGGCTTTATGCGAGGCCAGCTTATACATACATTATGCTGTTGACGGCTTTCTGGCTTCGCAGTCTTGTACAGTTTGTGGATGCGTAAACTGGTATGGCTCTTCACATATTGCGCGTTCCGGGCCACATTGCTGACATTGCCGCATGTGTTCGTCCCATTTCTATTATCCAAATAAGTGTTTATTTTCATTCCTTGTTATGGTGGTATCATGGTGGTATAGTTTCCAGCCTCCACCCACTGTTTCTGATTTCGGCTGTGTTGCAGTAGCTCGCTAGTATGATAATCATTATGACTATATGACGCGAATTTCAAATAAAATATGACTGCTGAAAACCTGGCGAGAACAGACTAACTCGAAAATTGGCACTAAAAAGAATCCTCTCACCGATACATCTAAGCAATATCTGTGCACACATGCAAAACGAATTGCAATCGGTTAGTGCCAAACAATGCGGCACGAAATCTGCGGAGGGACGTTTTGAATCCAAGAATATATTTAACATCCAGAAAGCCGACGAGGACGACACTGTTTCTCATCTGTGGCCGTCGCGAAAAGATCTCAGGGGAGTGTGTATCCGTAGGATTGTGTAGAGCGCAAAGAATCGAAGCGAAGTGGAGTATTCTCGGTGCGGTGGCTGTCTTTGTTTTCGTCGGCATTTTGTTGTCTTGAGAATTTTCCTCCACGAAGGGCTTCAAATTTCCCGCGACTGCAAATAAAAGTGCAACTTTTAGACGGCTTTTTTGAATCTGGCGATCCTACTGCAGTGTGTGTGTGCTAGTTCGGATTGTTGCTAACAAGTACAAGCACAGCTAGTACCCCATTAAACTTGCTCCCTGGCGATGAGAGGAGTGTTGATGCTTAGCAGACAGTAGCGCGAGGTCCAGTCTAGCATGTACGGCGGAGTGATCACTCAGAGTACAGGTTATGACATTGCAGGAGACTGTAGCAGGGCTACTGGTGAGGATCAGGTCCAGTGTCGTGCTGGCTGGACATCTTGGGGTTACTAGTATTCGGGTTGGGAGAGAGTCTAGATTTATCAAACCGAGAGAGTGAATTCCAACATTGAAATGGTGGAGCTGGGGTGTTGCAGCTGAGCTAACATTAATGCTGAAGTCACCGAACAGGGTGACAGATGGTGATACCACTGAAGCCTGAAGCCAGGTGAAAAGCCTGCTCAAATCTGTCCTGGTAATGAATTGATTCAGCAGGGGGGGGGGGTGATAAATACACGCAAAAAGGTGCCTCTGTCTGGAGTGGGGCAGACTGATCCACACGCCTTCAATACCATCCACATTCAGATCTTCAGATCTGGCTGTATGGTGACAGGAAGAGTAGCCCTGTAATACAGGCACACACCTCCACCGGGATGGTCGGCTCGATCCAGCCTGGCAAGGCTTTATCCAGATATATCGATCTCATTGTTAGCTACTGTGTTGGTGAACCAAGTCTCGGCCACACCGACAATGTCCCAGTCCATCGAATGCACCAGGTCCGACAGTTCATGCATTTTGTAGCGTAGACTACAAAATTAATGTTGAGGAATGCAATGGTCATATTTTACTCCGATGTTGCAACCACTGTTCTTGTAACAGTGGGTTGGAATTATTATTATTATTATTATAGACAACACCTCATGGCATGAGAAGAAAATCAGCCAGTACGGGAGATGTGGGTGTTAACCAACCATGGTGAATAAAAGAAGAAAAGTAATGGTCAAAACGGAGAAGCATGGGAGGGACAGGTGATGGTGAATCTAGTGAGCAGATTTAAATGCGTCTAGGGTACTGGCATTGCGCGTAGTAGCGGGCAGCGCAAGCCAAGCAGAGTAAGCAACAAAGAGTGGAGAGCGTACAAGGGAGGACGTTTTAGCCAAGGGGAGGGCAACAGAGCATCTTGTCTGGGAGCCATCTGTGATTCGGAACAAGTTATACACGCTAAGATGGGGAGGATGTAGAGCTAGTTTAATTTTGTGAGCAAAAGTGCAAATTAATTTTTGACGGTGGGTCGACAGTGGGCAAGCATTTGCAAGGACATACAGGGAAGCAGAAGAGTAGAGAGGGGGTAGACTAAACAGGATACGAAGAAGTTTTCTATGGTGGATTTCGAGATGCTCAGCGAGAACCGAGGACAAGCCACACCAGCTAACAGCAGCGTACATGAAAAGAGGCAGGATGTACAGTTTGTAAAACAAAATTTTACATTTGAAAGGAAGATGGAAACAATGGGGACGTATAACACCTAGGGCAGAGCTTGAACGGCTGCAAAGAGCATCAATATGGAAAGACCAAGAGAGACGATCATCAAGCATTATTCCCAGGTGTTTATGGTTGGAAACAACCTTTATGGGTTCTGGGAAATCAGGATGGTGTAAAAGTGACATGGATGAGATTGGGGGAAGGAACATTATTTCGGTTTTAGTCAGGTTGGGTCTAAGTCGCCATGTTTGCATCCAGCGTAGGACACTGCATATCTGAGCCGACACTCGAGGTACAAGAGCCGCTGAGGACGAGGATGCTGACAGTAGGGTTGTATCATCAGCAAATAACGAGACACCTGGGTCTATAGAGGGTAAATCATTTACGTATGCTACGACCAAAAGAGGTCCAAGTATGGAGCCTTGGGGAACTCCAGAAGACACTGGTGGAGGATCAGAGTTGATGGAGAGGGCAGAAACAAACTGTAATCGGCTACTCAGATAGGACTCCAGCCAGGACAGAGCAGGGCCAGACACACCAAAGACAATATGTAGCTTGGCAAGGAGGCCACGATGCCAGACAGTATCAAAGGCCTTTGCCAAGTCAAAGAAACAGAGAGCAATATGGTGTCGAGCATCACGAAGGGTGTCAATGTCTTGTACTAGACGAGCTAGTTGGTCAGAGGTTGAGTCGTTGCGCCGAAAGCCAGATTGGGAAGGGCTAAGGCATGGTGAAATGTGGCAATACAACTGGTCGTAAAATACCTTTTCACATACTTTTGAAAGGGAGCAGAGAAGAGATATTGGACGATAGTTTGAGGCTTGTGATCGGGAGCCTTTACACTTGTAGATGGGCGTGACCTTAGCGATCTTCCAACGATCAGGAAATACGCCGGAGGAGTAGGAAAGGTTGAATACGAGAGAGCTTGGAAGCTCAGGGCCCTACGCTATGCTTTTTTGCTTGCTCATCATGCATGTGACGTGCCAAAGCCGTGTGAACCCTGGCTAGCGCCAAACGATACTGAAGTAACGTCTGTTGCTACGGCGTTAATATTTTTTTGTATATTTTTAATTTTTAATTTTTTTGTTACGTTTCCTGTGAACGGTAGGCATATGCGGATAATGCCGGCAGAAAAATTGGCAAATTCGGTATTTTTTTGGTAAGTTTCCTGCATGTTTGGTATGTGGATAAAGAAATGGAGCAGAATTCGAGGAATTGCCCGCCATAGGTTTGTATGGTTCTGCCAATTTCACTGCTTTTCGAGCAGAATCTGCCACCTTTTCGAGCATTATCCGCACACCCCTAGTGACCGGCGCTGACTCTGCCGATCACGGGCGTTCTGGAGTCGACGCGATGTTTGTCCTGCCGTTTCCTGTGACCGGGGCTGACTCTGCCGATCACGAATGTTCTGGAGTCGACGGGATCTCTCTTCCGACGTTTCCTGTTACCGGCGCTGACTCTGCCGATCATGGACGTTCTGGAGTCGACGGGATCTCTCTTCCGACGTTTCCTGTGACTGGCGCTGACTCGCCCGTTCAGGATTATTTTGGAGACGACGGGATCTCTCTTCCAAAGGTTGTTTTAGCTGACGCATCATGTCACATATTCGGCAACTAACGTCCATTCTTATTGCATTTCTTCATCTCCCTACTTCGTATTTCTTTCAAGAAAATCTCCCTAGACAGCACTGAGTCGTTTACATAATACGACTCCCTGCTATACATCTATATACGTTATAATTATTATGCTATCGGCCTACATGCGATTCCCGGGCTGGTCGACAGCCGGCCCGGCCAGCCTCCTAGTGGGATCTCGGCCTCGCACACAAATCCACACAAAATGTTACTGCACTGAATGCATTCCCCCGGTACACTCCGCATATATACTCATTCTCTTGATTGTACCGTATTCTTGATGGTACGGGACAGGTACGGGATAGCGTCAGGCATGCCGATGGCACAAACAAACCAAAATATATTGTGGCCAGCTGTCTTGGCTGGTACGGTACGGTACGGTACGGGACAGATACGGGATAGCGCCAGGCGTGACACAAACAAACAAACAAACAAACAAACAAACAAACACCAAATTAAAGCTGTGTGGACCCTGGCTAGCGCCAGACGTTACTGAAGTAACGTCTTCTGCATAGCTACGGGAATAAGGCACAGTGGGTACGCCAGAGATGGAGCCAGAACTTTGAGAACTTCATTTGGTAGGGCATCAGGACCAGGGCTTTTGTTGCTTTTTAGTCTTTTTAGGTAGCTGCGAACAGATGATGTGGTGGTATGTATAGAGCGCAGATCAGAAGACACAGTCGCAGAACGTTGCAGAGGTGGTATTGGAGAGGAATGGTCGTCTGGAATACCAGCTGATGTGAATTGCGTATTGAGAGTATTAGCTATAGACTTGGGGTCAGTCACCATCGAACCATTGGAAGCTAATAACGGTGGTATGTCTTGACGTGTACTACTTGTCCTTTGAGTGCGAACAAAGGTATACAGGTTAGGCCTGGAAGAGGGGTGAGATAGGGTGGTAGTGAGCGAACGTAAATATGCTCGATACTTAGAACGTGACAATGACTTCACCAGATTGCGCTGTTTTTTGTATAAAGAAATATTAGCATAGGTGTAGTACTTCTTACTTAAGCTATAGTAGTCATATTTGAGTTTAATTGCACCTTGGAGATCTTTGTCGAGCCAAGGGATCTTGGGGTTACGGCTGAACTGACGAGGTTGGTGGCTGCCATGTTTGGGTGTAGCGGGTCTTGCTCCGTATTGTGGCACATAGAAGGAGAGCACGTCATCAAGAACTGTGGTGAACTTCTCCACAGCTTCATCAACAGTAGTGGAGGTGAATAAAAGATGCCAGTCACAGGCAAAAAGTGCAGAGTTGATGATTGACCAAGTGGAGGGTGTAACCTTGCGGAAGGCATGTCGCGGAGGGGTAGGAGTCTGAGAGCAGTTGTAAGAGGTGTTAGCAGTGGCAATGTTGTAGGCTAGCGTTGTAATGACTTGCAAATGATCCGATGCACCAAGCGGGGCAGCATCGTCAACAGACCGTACAGAGAGGGGGCGGTTCGTAGCAAGCAAGTCCAGACAGGACAGTCTTCCATTCGGAGCGACACGGGTGGGGAAATTGACAAGCTGCTGGAGGCCAAAGCTAGAGAACACGTGTGATAGCTCCGTACCAGCACGCGATGTGGTGTCACCACTCCACCAGTCAGAATTGTGGGCATTGTAGTCACCGGTAAGAAAAACATCAAATAAAGAGAGGTCCAAGGAACACAGCGTGTCGGTAAGTATGTCGCAAAAGGAGGTGATATCAAGAAGGGATTGTGAAGGGGGGCGGTAATGACAGCAAATGAGTAGCGGATTGGCCCGGAGACCTGCCGGTGCACCAAGCTCAAGCCATAAGGCCTCGCTTTGGGGAGAATCAAGGTCATGGCGACGGGTGCAATGTGGGAATGTCCCATCACGTATGAGAATGGCCACGCCACCATAGCCACGTAGGTTTGATCTCAGGTTCTTATGTGTAGATCTGTCTTTACGGAAGCATGTGTAGCCTGGAACACTGAATAAAAGCGACGGGCTTAGCCAGGTTTCTGTTAAACATATTATGGTGGGCTTGTTGGCATGACATATTGCGTACAATTCCGGAAGTTTGTTTGTTACAGAGCGACAGTTGATAGTTACAATGTTAATAGAATGTGCGTGGTCCGGGAAAAACGGGAAAGCATGAGCGCTCAACGGGGTGAAGACCGACATTAGTTTGTGGTAGGGGGCGTCGTGGAGCTGCTGTTGATTAGGAGTTTTAGTAGTTTGTCGTCCAGAATCAGGAAGGAATGGTGGTGCAAGTGGAATATGACCACTAGATATAGAAGAATATGTAACGCAATGAGGGGAAGGGTGTGATGAACAACTTGCGTGGGGCACAAAGGGTTGGGCAAGAGGATTTAGCTGTTGGCTAGGTGACCGAGGACCCATCACTTGCTAGCGGAGTCGGCATAGCGCCATTTTCGGACGGTGTGCGCAATGGTGTCGGGCCAGAATTCCTTGTCAAGCAGCGTTTGCTCAAACTCTTCCGCGACAGAAACGCGTGCATAGCAGGTACCAAAGTATTGGGTTTCGGCAATTGTGCATGCGTATACATCAACGCCCTTATCAGCGCACCAGGTGACAATGGACTGTGCCTTACTTCCAGGACTAACATTCCCGACAAAGAAGGCACATCGCTTGGGAAGATGTGTGCCAGTGAGTGTGTTGGATGCTTTAGCGTTCGGATTTAGAGGAACTAGGGTATGAGGAGCAGAGGTTGTCGGAAGATGGTGCTGTTGTCAAGTTAGCACTCAAATGTTTTTCCGTTGATTGTGACCTGTGCGCCACTGTTATCCGTATCTTCAGCACCTGAAACTTCGTCACGTTCAGCTGCAGTGGAGAAACCGTTGGCGAGTTTGGCAGCCCGGGGAGTTGCTGGGAATGTATTCTTCCCTGATGCCATGGTGAATCCATCTTTGTCAGTGTCAGGTGAGTGATGAGGTGCCTTCCGCTCAGGTCAATTTGTTTTATTTCATCTGGTTTGACACCAGAGGAAAGCAGCAGTCTAATAAAAAAGGCATGGTCCTGGGAAGGCTGCCACTCGGCTGTATAGAACATACTCGAGACATTTCTAACAGGTATACATACACACAGGATTGAATGATTCCGGAGCGCCAAAAACTGCATCCACTCGCCAGCTGGTGTTGGGGATGCTGGGGTGGCAACATCCTCTGTAGAAGGTGATGTGTATCTCGACAATGCATATTGTACAGGTGGCAAAAGTAGGTTCCCTCACCGATTAGGCGATGGCCACCCCGTTGGATGAGTTGAGCCAGAGTGGTTTGTGCAGGGCTCATTCACACGACCATGCCATTCTCCAGGACGGGGGGGGGGGGGTGCTTGTAGATCACACATTGGCACCTGGAGTCCAGCACTCAAGATGGTTTCCGGATGAAGCCGATATGCTGCGGTCCTCAAATTGCCAACGTGGAACCATATACCAGATCTCTTCAAAACATTCGACTTACGAGCACATTTGATGTGACGCAAGTAACTCATTAATTTTATTCTAGGCTGATGAAGCAAAGGGCAACTGGTCGTTATGTTGATAGGACAAACCTTATGCTCTTCAACAACATTCATAATAATCTAATGGTTTTGCGAGTAAACTTCCGTACCTTTTCCTCAGGTGATATAAAAGCAAGAGCAAACAAGAGCAAAAACAATGAATTATATACAGCAATGAGGTGATAAAACCGGGTCAAAGTAGAATAGCTAAAAACAACGGTGATGAATGCATGACCAATATACATCATGCATATCCATAATTGATTGTTGTTGCTCTCGTTTGCTCGTGCCGCTATATCCCCTTGTTGATGAGGAAGGAGACAATGTACGAGAGAAGGAACGTCACATTTATAAGGAGAAAGCACGGATGTTTACTCGTAAAATACATTAATTTTCTTAATGATGTTGAACAGCCTGAAGTTTGTCCTACCACTTAGTATTATAGCATATTTGAATCGCACGAAACTTTTTGTGGACATGAAAAAATTGCCAATTGTGTATTTCTAGCGAAAAACAGACCCACAGGCATTGTCAATACCCACTGAATTTATTCACGTGCGTAATTCTTTTTTCTACTCATATGCAAACAGGAATGCATCACGGATAATAATTATGACTTACATCATCCTTTGGTTCCAAAGAATGTCCAGAAGTGAGAAGACATTCTACTACAGAAACATCACCATTCAGTGCTGCAAGATGTAATGGTGTGTGACCATACTGGAAGTAGCAGCAAAATTATTAAAGACAAGACATGTACACACATACCCACATACATACACGTGTTGATGCACACACACACACACACACACACACACATGCACGTGCACACACACATCCAAAAACACATACGTAAACACAAACACACACACACACACAGACCTCAGACCTCAGACCTGCCCATCGCAAAAGCAATGATAGGGAACAGCTACGTTAGACATAGCAACTGGTGCTAGGATTACACACACACACAGACAAACATACACATACACATACACTTACACACACACACACACACACACACACACTCACACATACACATACACATACACATACACATACACATACTTGGTCCGGCTCATCGCAATTGTCGCTTATCCCCACGCACTTTTTGACAGGTAAAACCCAGTCCAATCACGATATCTAACTTACTTTTGCTCGGGAGATCGTGATGGCAAGATGAAAGGAGGCACCAAAGAAAAAATGCCGCATTATGCTCACATATGCTGCTTATGTACATGTATATGCTGGTTCTGAGCAAAACAACAGGGGAATTCGTCACAGTGGGCCTCCCCACCCGACCTACATGCATGACGACTAGCGCAAGAGCTTTTTTGTAGAGGCTGGTGGCTGGCCACGGTGCAGCGAAAAGAAAGAAGAAATACGCAGACTGTGACTGAAGGGTGAGGACCCTACTTCACTCATTCCAGGCACGACCACCTCTGGAATTCCTCAGAGGAATTGCACACAACCTGACCTTCAACCTTGTTGAGTGATTAGCTGGAATTGCAACATATTCGCTGCTTGTCTATTGTTCTTCATTGATCTCCTCACCTCTGTACACAAATGGAGACCGCCTCGATAGGCCTCTGGGGAATCCTTGAAATATATTTAAAAATTCAAAATTCTCTCCATCCTTCTTTATTTTTCTTTCTTTCGGTGAAATGTCTGTTCGGCGAATTGGCCGCTCGGTGAACTGTCATTCTGTGAGTTGTGCATTCGGTGAAATGGGCATTCTGTGAACTGGGTATTCGGTGAGCTGTCGTTCGGTGAGCTGTCAGTCGGTGAACTGTCGCTGGGTGAATTGTCGTTCGGTGATATGTCGGGACACCCTAGTAATCGGTCCTGAAGTGTGTTGGAGTTCTCAACAATGTCCTTAGCTTCCACTGGAATCACTTTTGAGTCCATTTCCAGGAAGGACTCTGCTACTGTGAACATTTCCCTCTGCCATACCACATTAGAGCTTTCTGACAAGAACTCAACCGCGCGGAGGAAAAAATCATCGAAAGTCCAGGAGAACGGCATAAAGCATCCTTACTTTGCTGAATATTGTTCAAGTGAATCTTGTTACACAAAAGAAAACCTACTTCAGAAGTATATCCTTTTTGGAGATTGTTTAGCAATCTTTACTTAGGCAAATGTCAGGCTCGCAAAGCATTGCTGTATTCCGCGTCCTAGTGAATCACAAATATATGACCAAATTTGGTTACCATGGAGACGGTCCAATCACCATCAAAACATCAAAAAGGCTCCATCAGTTATAGATCCACGTTCACGGATGTTACAAACAAGGTATATGCGCTAGATACACTGTTTCCTATAATCAGGTGAAATGAGGTATATCTGGGTCTCTTTTGGGAACATCGAAGAAAGACGGCGGGTGTCTATGTGCCATGACCAAATTTCCGGTGAATCTTCAGGTCAGTTGGGTGGCCATAGTGGCAGAGTGCACCTTCTACGCGTGGATTAGTCTGATAAAGATTGTTTTTCACACCAGAATTCTCAATTTCTGAAGTACGGCCGAATACCGAAAATTCACGACATTTCGCGTTATATTCCGATACTTGAAAATTTCAAAAGCCTGACAAATATTCCAAGATTCATGATCATCAACCTTCTAGATATGTATATAAATAGAAAATGCGGAGGAAAATGAATTTCCCTTGGCCAAATCGCATGCGGAAAGATATGTTCCCTTTTGGGAACATTGGCCTGATTAAGGTTAGTGGCGATAGATAAGCGACATTTGCGATGAGCCGGACCAAGTACACACACACACACACACACACACACACACATACACACACACACACATACACACACACACACATACACACCCACTCACACACATACACTTACACACACATAAATACACATACACATACGCATACACATACGCATACACATACACATACACACGCTTACACATACACACACATACATACACAGACATACATACACATACACATACACACACATACACACCCACATACACATACACACACACGCACACACACACACACATACACACACACATACATGCACACATACATACACATACACACACACATACATGCACACATACATACACACACACAAGTGCACACGCACACGGGGGACTGATAGGTATTGACTCATAGGGCTGAAACGATCGCAGCATTCTGTAAACCGATTACTCGTTTGCTCGATCGATCTAATGATTATAGCCTTTAAAGAGTTTCAATATTTTCCAAAAACGCCATTATTTTTTCAAACGACCGGACATAACAAACGCAACTTGGTGGCTGCTTTTGAATATGTCAACGGGATCAAGTTTGGAATGCACGTTTCAGGCACCAGCTATGACGACATAAGAGGGCGAAGGGACTAAAGGAAGACGCAAAGGGAGAATTGGACAATTGACAGGAGGTAAGTGACTACAACTTCAAACAAATAATACTATTCAATGTTCATGTAAATGTTTTCTTTATTTGAATACAGTAAAAGCAAACAGACAGCACTGTCCAGTGACGAGGGAGTAATGATGAACGTCATAATGATATTATCACTATGACTTTATCAAATATCTCAGGGCAAAATGAGACAGACAAGAAAGAGGGTTTGCACAACAGTAGAACATAGAGGGGAGCACAAGAACGAAGACGCGGCAGGCGACACCGGAGATGTTGTTGTGCACCAAAAACAGAGGAAAGTAATTCGCACCAAAAAAAACTGGTGGGTGAAAAACCGTCTCGGCTGTTTTAGAGGAAGTATCGGAGAAAGTAAAAGGAGAAAAAGAAAAGAAATAAAGGGAAGCGGATGCCACTGTGGGCCAATGCCTGGGTTTGAGCAAAAACGGTGAAGGCTAAAAAGCTCTTCAGAGCGGGAGCAGGCCAGTACTCAGCGTAGTGCAATATGGACAAGACTCTTGTAGTGAAGTTGTGGACGAGGCTGTTGTAGTGAAGTTGTGTTGTGGCGTCGTGCAGTTAAACAGCAGCTAGGTGCAGCGAAAGCATACAGCGAATAGCAGCGCGCAGTGTTGCGGCTTTGTGCAACAGTAGCTCTATGCGGCGAAAGCATCTACAGATAGACTCGCTGCAGCGCGGCACAGCACAAGCAAGTAGACTAGAAAAAAACAAAAGAAGGCTCGACTTGGTTGGCGAACATCCACCCCCGGCACTTTAGAAGCCGGTGTGGCGAGTTAAAACTAAGATTTGAAGGGTACCCAACTATCCTCGCTGGGTGGCTGTCCGACAACCAAGCGCCAACAAACTGCCTCTTGGGGACTTTTAAAACAGTGGCCAGTCACACCAAGCCTTCTCACGTCGCCTCAGCCAGATAACGTAGCTGGAATTTAGTGGTGCGTTTCTGCAGTTTCTTCTTAATTGGCGCTGTTTTTCCTTAAAACAGCCCTATGCTCGTGCCAAACCGTCCAGGCTGCTGGAAATGGCTCCTCTAGCCCCCACCTCCGCTGTGAGGGCCTCGACTTCCCAGCCATTCTTCCTACACTCCTGTTTGAGGTGGCGAAACCGTGACAGTTTCTTCTCCCTATACTGGAGGATGTGGTCTTCGCTACACACCGTCAGTTCCAGCCAAAGCACCCTTCTCAATTTCTTTGAGAAGAGAACTATGTCTGGACGACACGTGGTTGGTGAAATAAAGTGTGGGAATACTAGCCTCTCGTCCAGATCTGAAAGAAGCCGCCAATCATGTGATCCCGACAAAAACACATCGCTCAGACCTTTCCCCTGAGGTAACTCGCCACGGGGGATGTTTTGACCCGGTTTACAGAAGGCAATGTATGTACCGTTACAGTCCTTTCACAAAAAGATGGGCCCTGGCTCTGGTGAGCTCCCGTATTAGGCGATTTTTCAAGATTTTATCGTACACAGTGCAGTGTTGTGAAAAATTGAAATTTGATAAATGGTCCAAAAAGGGTACCTGAACTGGGGTTCGAACCGTATAATTCACTGTTGCAGGCAGGGTCAAACGGCCTGGATTTTGATGGATTTTCCCAATTCAGTGCTCTTGGGGCAAAACCTGGCCGAAATCCTATTCTCACTATGGCTTGCTTTTTGAAGAAATAGACTTCAGAAACATAATTGGAAGGGGATTCCATAGGGGATTTCAGAAAAAATTCTAAAAAACCTCCAACGTTTGACCCATTTATGGCCAAAAGCTAGAAATCCATCGTTTTCTGAATGGACTGTAGTGGTAGTTTGCTCAGTATTTGACGACTTTTGCTTTGCTGATACTACTTCTGTCATGAATTTACTGATTTGCTTGTGGACGTTGTCATGGCGCCACGTGTACCTGATGGAGTGAGGAAGGGCAGGCGGTGAGAATGTGCCTCAGTGTTGATGTCCGCTGACAAAGAGGGCAATACTAGTTCACAACAGAGTAGCCTCATCGTCTCAGATTGTCAGGCGCAGGCAGAGTATTAAGTATCGCGTTCACTTGGAACGATATCGTCTTTCCATGGCCCTCGTATAAGAGCTTCCGCCATGTCATGTTCTCGAACATTGTGTCTGCCCATTTGGTCCAGGCCTCTTGCATTTGTAGGCCCTTTAGGTGCCGGAGCTGCTCCTGGCAGTCGCCTTCTCTGATTGTATTGAGGATTTGTTTCCTTGGTTTTACCACGGGTGCTTTTGGTGTCACGAAACCCAGTCCGGCTCTGGGCGGTCGTGAAGCAGGCGTGTCCGATACGGCCGTTTCGGCACATTCCAATTCCACAACCGGCGAGAACCTACGGGTGAACGTTTGTTCTTGTTTTCTGTGATGGCAATACAGTTGAGCGATGTTGTGGTCTTTGTTGTGCTTGATAACGTGCCATTTAATAGTTTGCTGCTATTTCCATAGTGTTGTGATACACGTGAGGCAGAGGCCTGGCCGTTCTCGATTTCCGGTGAAGAGGATGGCGGTGTTTGCAGCCTTGGGTAGGCCTGCCCACTTTTTAATAAAGGAGAGGCTGATGTGATGAATCATTTTGGCAAAACTGCGACACAGGTCAAGTATCTCTAGGTGCCATGATATTTTCGGGATGATCAGATGTTCATAGAGCCAGAGTTTCTGGTGACCGACAAGGTGGGTTTCATGCACCAGTTTTAAGAGGCATCTAGTAAGGTCAACGAGATCTTTGCGTTGTCCGTGCCTTGTCCGTCAAATTTCGATATCTTTCACGTTGTCCGTCAAATTTCTCCCCAGAAATTTGAATTGCTCACCATTAAGCGGCAGTACATCCTTGCTGGAAAATGTAATGCCGGGGCCGAAACAGGTGTACTTGTTGTTAATTAGTTTTGCCGCGTAGGTCCTGCATTTATGTGGGGCAGCTTCCATTTGCGACCAGGACAAAAACTTGTCAACAACATCTAGTTTATTTTGTGCGCCATGGGTTCTGTTACTAAAAACGGCTAAATCATCTGCGAAACCAGTGTTAGAAGCAGTGATATCTGTCTGCTTGAAATTGTATGAAAGTGCCTGTAGGGGTTTTCCTGGAGGGCATCGAGGAGGACTTGGAAGGTGATATTGAACAGTATCAGGGACATAGGGCACCCTGTAACACACCTATACTGTACCGGAAAATCCGGGTCTGGGGCTTTTGTACGAAAGCAGTGAGATGCTCGTAGTAAGAAAATACAAGTCTTCTGATTTTCAGTGGGATATGGTACCGATGCAATGCTGCTTGAATTAAATTGTGCTTTACTGATCCGAATGCGTTCTTTAGGTCTATTCACACAATCGCTATGGAGCGCTTGTTCCTCTTCAAGTCTTTCATGGCTTCGCTACACAGACTAGCATGTTCCACACTGCCCGACATTCCTGGCAGGAAACCTTTCTGTGTCATGCCATCAAAATCACCAACACATTGTGAGTATCTTGGACAGCATGGCAAAGAAGATCTTACCATCGCAGTTGGAGAGAGCGATTGGTCGAAACTTTGCTGGATCTGATACACTGTCACTTTTAGCAATAAGTGTAACCGAGGTGCACTGCCAAGATCGCGGGATGACACCAGTCTTCCAAACTGTCTCAAATATGCTGAAAAGGATGTTGTGAAATGATGTGTTGTTTTCCTGTGTGATGGCATTCCCCAAACTGTCTCGTCTAGTCGCGTGCATGTGTGATATGAGCATGCGCGACGTTGTAGTCGAGAGTCCTTTTGTCAGTCTTCTTGTTCGTCCCTTTGAGTGTTGTCTCCATTTCCGTCAATAATAATAATTATGTAAACCAAACTAGTCTTGTCCTTTGTGTCCTGCGTCCCGGGGAACGGAATGGCTGTGATTCCATTACAACGTGGTGCCGAAACCCGGGTCACAGAGGATGAGTAAGTTTGTCATGAGTCTGTTCGTCGTCGTCAACAACTAATAGTACAACTAGAGAGTAAGCGTGGGGATGGAGGTGATCAGGATAGATGAGGAGCTGGTGGAAGCGGAAGACGACGCGGAGAGGAGGCAGAGAAGGTGGTGGACCGGCAGAAGCTGGGGACTGGAGCCTGGGACGGCAGGTACCGCATGGAGCGTGTGGCCGTGGCTCGCCAGAGGCCAGTGGATGAGTCTGGCATCACCGACTGTGTGTCGTCCTTTGTGGTTCGTCTTGTTGTTGTCTTGGCTGCTGGGTTGTCTGATCGTGTTTCTCTCGCTGTTCAGTTCGTTGCTGTGTTGTTGAGTTTGGTTGTCGGTATGTTGCTCTTCTCGTCGTTCTGTTCTGCATTAATTTGCGTTGTAGATATATTTTGCGCTGTTGCGCGCATGTTGTTATTTGTTGGAGCTTTGGCTCTCGTGTTTCGGTTGGCCTTGTGTGCCTGAGTTTAGAGCGTCGGCTCTTGTGTTTTTGGTTTGGCCCTGTGGTGCGGCTTGGTTGAGAGCGTCGGCTCTTGTGTCTTGGTTTGGCCCTGTTCCGTGGCCCAGTTTTGTTGTGCTACAATGTATTGTAAGCTGTTGGTTGGTTTTGGTTTTTCTGTTTTGCTGTTGTTCCTTTTGCTGTTGTGCATGTGGAACGTGGTGTCGGTTTATTATTTTGTGGAATGTCATCAAGGGGGCAGGTGTTGTGAAATGATGTGTTGTTTTCCTGTGTGATGGCATTCCCCAAACTGTCTCGTCTAGTCGCGTGCATGTGTGATATGAGCATGCGCGACGTTGTAGTCGAGAGTCCTTTTGTCAGTCTTCTTGTTCGTCCCTTTGAGTGTTGTCTCCACTTCCGTAATGTCAATAATAATTATGTAAACCAAACTAGAAACGAGTTTAAATCAGTCATTGCAGAGTTTGCGTGTCGCCGAGCTGCGTGAACAGCTCGAGAAGCGCGGCCTAGACCCATCTAGCACCAAATCGGTCCTGATAAACCGACTTAGGGAGCCGTCGACGAACGTGAGGACTTCGTTCCTGTTACTGCGGCTTCTGCGGTTTCTGTTGCTGTTACGGCGGACCCGGATAATTCGGATCGTGACAACTTTCAGCAGGAACTGCGGCATCTGGTGCGCGAAGAAGTATCAGCTGCAATCGGCACAGTGTTATCGGGAGCACCAGAGGCGGCCTCTCAAACCACGGCAACTGTCACCCTGTCCAATCCTGCTCCTTCTATCCTCGGGTTGAGCTCCATTGCACCTGCGCCGGCGGCTAGCAGTACCGAAACCTCAGCAGCAGCTCACCTCCTCGTGCCCAAGTCACTTGAAGATCGCATCGTGAAAGGTGAGTTCATTGAGCTGAACTTACTGTTGCCAGAGGGGCTAAGCAATTTTTGTCTCTCAACCTGAATCCCGCTCGTTCGAGCTTCGTACCCCCAATCAGTCAGGGGGAAGTAAGCAGTCGAAGGAACTGGTTGAAACCAGCGACGGTTGCCAAGTCAAACAGCGAGTACACGACATTGCAACATGGCTAGAGGCCTGGACCTTGTACACGGGGGTTGTTTGTACTCACGCACCACACCGTCTCCACGAATGGTTGGCGTACCAGTCCATCATCCTCAAAGCCAACCGCCAGCATCTGCCAGCTGCTTCGCTCAGCTATGACCAGCAACTTCGGCTGTCAGCCTCGCTTCAGCCAGGCAAGCGTATTGATATTATCGACAACAATCTGTGGCAGCTATCCGTCACGGGTAAGGCTAGACCAGCATGTCCAGTATGCCACACTGTGCACCCTCCGTCCAGTCAGTGTCCTTTTCGTCCGAACAGAAGCCCCCAGCAGTATCAGCACGGGTCCACACTCACCCGTTTTGAGAGCGGCCGAATCATCTGCCGTAACTATAACTCCGGCCAGTGCCAGCACAAGTCGTCTTGCCGCTTCCTTCATGTCTGCAACACATGCGGCGGCAACCATTCCCGCCAGCAGTGCCCCAAGGCTGGGACCAAATCCTGAACCACTTCTCAGTAAGGTCAGCAACTCCGATAGGTTGCCTTCAGCCACTACTCCCCACGCTTCCACATTCCGCTCACCTTTGCATGTTACCCGCTTTTCTTCCTAGCCATTTACCCACCCCGATCCACAGTTTTCACAATACGTTCTGCATGGCTTGCATGATGGCTTAGATATTAGCTTTTCCATTGATCGTACTGTTAACGTTAATTCTCCTAATCTCCCTTCCGCTGCTATTCACGCTCAGTTAATATCAGACCAGTTACCTGCCTCCTGTAGTGGAAGGGAAACTGCTGGCCCCTTAACTTCACCCCCTTTCTCGCTTATGCATTACTCGGGTGTTGGTGCAGTGCCAAAGAAAAAAGGCAAAATGCACATGATCCACCATCTGTCTAGCCCCCTCGGGACGAGTGTCAATGATGGCATACCTACTGATATATTTTCGATGCAATATGTTACTATTGATGATGCCATCAACATGATTATGTCTTTACCCCATCCAGTTTACCTGTCAAAACTGGATGTCAAGAGCGCCTTTAGGCAGATCCCAGTACGCATCAAAGATTTCGCGTTGCTTGGAATTTTTTTGGCAAGGCCGTTACTATTACGAACAAGTGCTGCCTTTTGGTTTGCGCTCTAGTCCCTTCATTTTCAACACCTTTGCCGATGCTATTATTATTATTATTAGTGTAGAAAAGAAAAGGACATATGGATACGAGTTAAGAGTAACTCTCCATCACTGTAACTGGATACTATATACAGTCAGAAAGTGCAATAACCAAGCACAAAACTGACAAGAGTACTGAAACATTCGACGTCCTGACACCTAGCTTCAACACATCTCCGTAGCGCTAAACCGACAGCCTTCCAACTTGGAAGGTTCAAGGTTATGAAAAGACCAAAGAGGGGAAGGCAAGCGCAACGAAAACGAGCAAAAGCTACAGTCCCAACGGAACAAAAAATGTCGATTGTTACTGGACGATGACGAGACCAGTACGATATTTGACAAAGCGGTCTAACTACAATTCGAAGCAGCAAAGCAGCACACCACCCAACTTGGGTGGGTCATAAATATCAAAGATAAGTAAAGAAAGGGGAAGCTTTGCGAAAACGAAATGTACAAGCCGAAAGCCAAACTTCCACAGGTATTTTTCTGACTGTATATAGTATCCAGTTACAGTGACGGAGAGTTACTCTTAACTCGTATCCATATGTCCTTTTCTTTTCTACATTTATTTATGGCTCAACATCCGAGTTTCAAATTATTATTATTATTATTATTCACACATATCCGCCGGATGAGTACGCGTGGCCCATGCACCATGGGGACCAACGAATACAAACCAGCATATGTTCCCTAAGCAATACAAGCAAGCAAGCACGCAAAGAAAAATGAGAGCGCGGGCAGCGAAAACAAAACGAAGAGAGATGAGGACATAGGCAACGAAAACAATTCCAAAGCATAGCCAGGGATTGAATGTGTGAATGTGTGCATCTGATGCTATTGAATGGATCATAAAGCATCATTTCTCCATAAGTGATCTTTTACATTACGTAGCTAAATGACTTTCTGAACGCCGTTTCTAGCCTTTCTGTTGCTAACCGCCAGCTGGCTATCTTGCTCCGTGCATTCATGCTTTTAGGTGTACCGCTAGCCCCAGACAAGATAGAAGGCCCCGCTCAGTGTCTTACATTTTTTGGAATAGAGTTGGACTGCGTTTCCAAGCAAGCCAGGCTACCATCCGACAAACTGACTGAGCTCAGATCTCTGATTGCTGTCACCCTCCAGCGTAACTCTATTTCTCAGCGCAGCATCGAGTCCCTTTTGGGGAAGCTCTCCTTTGCAGCACGGGCGGTCGTCCCAGGGCGCACATTTCTTCGATGGCTCTGGTCGGTGTGCAGCAGGTATCAAGAGCCCCACTACAAGATAGATATCAGGTGGTGGCAGCACCAGTTATGCCAGGGCATCATTTTCAGGCAAAATCTGAAGATTATGCCAGAAATTGTGCGAGGATGATCCGCCAAGGGCTACCTGTGGCTCCTTAAACAAGGGTTTAATGTGATGCGTTCGGAAACTCTTAAAGAGGAGAACCACGAACGAAGTAGCGGTGAGGCATCCTGCAGCTTCAATATGGAGTGGAAGTCTGCCCAGGAGCAGTAATATACACTAATTTGGTGTTCTTAGGTGTTTGATAATATTTCTATGACTACACATGTTACCTCAGTACTAGGAATTATGACCCGGGAAAACACTGACATGGTCACATTCGTCTATTGCTTGCGAGAAACCTGTTCAGAAATTTCTCAAGTTATCTGGTGACATCTGCGCTTTGCTAACTTATTTCCAACACCCAGCATATGAGTCAGTGAAAACTTGTGATCTTTCACTAGTTTTAGACATGTCATATTCCTAGCACTGAGGTAACATGTGTAGTCATAGAAATATTATCAGCACCAGTAGTATAGGGGGAGGGGGTTCTGGACCACCTTCTAGGTGGTCCAAAATCGACTTTCTCGATCGGCCCTTCGGGCCTCCCTCCAAAGTCTCCCCCTCCCCCTATACTACTAGAGGAACGTGTGAGATAATGACTCCTACCAGGAGATAGGTCTGCCATACAGTTCCCCCCTCTCCTACCCTATAGTTCTAACCCTTCAATACACTTCTTATTCTTTATGGTAAGAAATGTGTGTGTGAGATCCAAGTACTAATATTACAACTCCAAGTACTAATTTTACACCTCCAAGTACTAATTTTACCACTCCAACCACTGACCCCATGTTGGCTCAGCCCAGTTCCAGAAAGTGAGTCAACTTGCTGTCTCCGAGAAAATCGGAAGTGAGTCAACTTGAGCCTTTTCTCACTTTCGAGGGATGATGTGGGATCGGTTTCTGAGCCAACTTTGGGTGGTCCAGCTATGGATGAGGATTCCTAATTATTCTGTATTAGAGGAACGGTTGCCATAGGTATAACCAACGATTCTACACAAACTTTCGAAGATGGCAAGCAAGAAACCTACTCCGTTTGACACAGCTACTGTTCTCCATGACTTCATTGATTATCGAATCACCATCAAGGATGGGAATAAATGTGGTTCACTGACAGTCAATGGTAAGGAACCATACATAAAATTCACTGATGAGACAAATATCATGAATGTTGTGAAGAAAGGACAAGAGGACTCTCTGAAATTTTCTACTGACAGTGACATTTGTAAATCCATCCGTTGTATCGAGAAGCAGATAGAATCCGAAGGAAATGTGGTTAGAAGCAGAATTAACACAGCAAAATGTGAGCACCCAATCCTGTTTCTCCAGATTTCTCCTGATTGTGCTATCTTTGATGAGGATAACAAACCATCAAAAACCAACAAGATCAAACAAGGTGACACCGTCAATGGCATCGTTCACCTGAAGTGGGTTTACAAAGACAAGACCGATGACACTCTCAGTCTCAAACTTGTTGTTGTTGCTATAAAGCATTTCCAGAAAGAAGAAGTGAAATTCTCAGCAAACGATTTGTAAAAAATAGTCAAACAATTCACAAAAACAAAAACAAAAAAGTAAAAGTAGAAGAGAAAAGGACATATGGATACGAGTTAAGAGTAACTCTCCATCACTGTAACATGATACTTTATACAGTCAGAAAGTGCAATAACTAGGCACAAAACTGACAGAGTACTGAAACATTCGACGTCCTGACACCTAGCTTCAACACATCTCCGTAGCGCTAACCGACAGCCTTCCAACTTGGAAGGTTCAAGGTTATGGAAAGACCAAAGAGGGGAAGGCAAGCGCAACGAAAACGAGCAAAAGCTACAGTCCCAACGGAACAAAGAATGTCGATTGTTACTGGACGATGACGAGACCAGTACGATATTTGACAAAGCGGTCTAACTACAATTCGAAGCAGCAAAGCAGCACACCACCCAACTTGGGTGGGTCATAAATATCAAAGATAAGTAAAGAAAGGGAAGCTTTGCGAAAACGAATTGTACAAGCCGAAAGCCAAACTCCTACAGTACTCCTCATGCATGACATTGTGATGGACTAGTTGACTACAAAACAAGTTGTTTCACACGACGTACGTTTCGCCGTATGGTTCGTGACGGCTCATCAGGTGTGCAATATGAAATCAACATCCGAGTTTCATATTGCACACCTGATGAGCCGTCACGAACCATACGGCGAAACGTACGTCGTGTGAAACAACTTGTTTTGTAGTCAACTAGTCCATCACAATGTCATGCATGAGGAGTACTGTAGGAGTTTGGCTTTCGGCTTGTACAATTCGTTTTCGCAAAGCTTCCCTTTCTTTACTTATCTTTGATATTTATGACCCACCCAAGTTGGGTGGTGTGCTGCTTTGCTGCTTCGAATTGTAGTTAGACCGCTTTGTCAAATATCGTACTGGTCTCGTCATCGTCCAGTAACAATCGACATTCTTTGTTCCGTTGGGACTGTAGCTTTTGCTCGTTTTCGTTGCGCTTGCCTTCCCCTCTTTGGTCTTTCCATAACCTTGAACCTTCCAAGTTGGAAGGCTGTCGGTTAGCGCTACGGAGATGTGTTGAAGCTAGGTGTCAGGACGTCGAATGTTTCAGTACTCTGTCAGTTTTGTGCCTAGTTATTGCACTTTCTGACTGTATAAAGTATCATGTTACAGTGATGGAGAGTTACTCTTAACTCGTATCCATATGTCCTTTTCTCTTCTACATTTATTTATGGCTCAACATCCGAGTTTCATATTGCACACCTGATGAGCCGTCACGAACCATACGGCGAAACGTACGTCGTGTGAAACAACTTGTTTTGTAGTCAACTAGTCCATCACAATGTCATGCATGAGGAGTACTGTAGGAGTTTGGCTTTCGGCTTGTACAATTCGTTTTCGCAAAGCTTCCCTTTCTTTACTTATCTTTGATATTTATGACCCACCCAAGTTGGGTGGTGTGCTGCTTTGCTGCTTCGAATTGTAGTTAGACCGCTTTGTCAAATATCGTACTGGTCTCGTCATCGTCCAGTAACAATCGACATTCTTTGTTCCGTTGGGACTGTAGCTTTTGCTCGTTTTCGTTGCGCTTGCCTTCCCCTCTTTGGTCTTTCCATAACCTTGAACCTTCCAAGTTGGAAGGCTGTCGGTTAGCGCTACGGAGATGTGTTGAAGCTAGGTGTCAGGACGTCGAATGTTTCAGTACTCTGTCAGTTTTGTGCCTAGTTATTGCACTTTCTGACTGTATAAAGTATCATGTTACAGTGATGGAGAGTTACTCTTAACTCGTATCCATATGTCCTTTTCTCTTCTACATTTATTTATGGCTCAACATCCGAGTTTCATATTGCACACCTGATGAGCCGTCACGAACCATACGGCGAAACGTACGTCGTGTGAAACAACTTGTTTTGTAGTCAACTAGTCCATCACAATGTCATGCATGAGGAGTACTGTAGGAGTTTGGCTTTCGGCTTGTACAATTCGTTTTCGCAAAGCTTCCCTTTCTTTACTTATCTTTGATATTTATGACCCACCCAAGTTGGGTGGTGTGCTGCTTTGCTGCTTCGAATTGTAGTTAGACCGCTTTGTCAAATATCGTACTGGTCTCGTCATCGTCCAGTAACAATCGACATTCTTTGTTCCGTTGGGACTGTAGCTTTTGCTCGTTTTCGTTGCGCTTGCCTTCCCCTCTTTGGTCTTTCCATAACCTTGAACCTTCCAAGTTGGAAGGCTGTCGGTTAGCGCTACGGAGATGTGTTGAAGCTAGGTGTCAGGACGTCGAATGTTTCAGTACTCTGTCAGTTTTGTGCCTAGTTATTGCACTTTCTGACTGTATAAAGTATCATGTTACAGTGATGGAGAGTTACTCTTAACTCGTATCCATATGTCCTTTTCTCTTCTACATTTATTTATGGCTCAACATCCGAGTTTCATATTGCACACCTGATGAGCCGTCACGAACCATACGGCGAAACGTACGTCGTGTGAAACAACTTGTTTTGTAGTCAACTAGTCCATCACAATGTCATGCATGAGGAGTACTGTAGGAGTTTGGCTTTCGGCTTGTACAATTCGTTTTCGCAAAGCTTCCCTTTCTTTACTTATCTTTGATATTTATGACCCACCCAAGTTGGGTGGTGTGCTGCTTTGCTGCTTCGAATTGTAGTTAGACCGCTTTGTCAAATATCGTACTGGTCTCGTCATC
Organism: Sycon ciliatum; assembly: GCF_964019385.1. Classification (NCBI taxonomy): domain Eukaryota; kingdom Metazoa; phylum Porifera; class Calcarea; order Leucosolenida; family Sycettidae; genus Sycon; species Sycon ciliatum. The sequence goes on along the minus strand of NC_088653.1, from coordinate 7,866,217 downwards.
GTCCAGTAACAATCGACATTCTTTGTTCCGTTGGGACTGTAGCTTTTGCTCGTTTTCGTTGCGCTTGCCTTCCCCTCTTTGGTCTTTCCATAACCTTGAACCTTCCAAGTTGGAAGGCTGTCGGTTAGCGCTACGGAGATGTGTTGAAGCTAGGTGTCAGGACGTCGAATGTTTCAGTACTCTGTCAGTTTTGTGCCTAGTTATTGCACTTTCTGACTGTATAAAGTATCATGTTACAGTGATGGAGAGTTACTCTTAACTCGTATCCATATGTCCTTTTCTCTTCTACATTTATTTATGGCTCAACATCCGAGTTTCATATTGCACACCTGATGAGCCGTCACGAACCATACGGCGAAACGTACGTCGTGTGAAACAACTTGTTTTGTAGTCAACTAGTCCATCACAATGTCATGCATGAGGAGTACTGTAGGAGTTTGGCTTTCGGCTTGTACAATTCGTTTTCGCAAAGCTTCCCTTTCTTTACTTATCTTTGATATTTATGACCCACCCAAGTTGGGTGGTGTGCTGCTTTGCTGCTTCGAATTGTAGTTAGACCGCTTTGTCAAATATCGTACTGGTCTCGTCATCGTCCAGTAACAATCGACATTCTTTGTTCCGTTGGGACTGTAGCTTTTGCTCGTTTTCGTTGCGCTTGCCTTCCCCTCTTTGGTCTTTCCATAACCTTGAACCTTCCAAGTTGGAAGGCTGTCGGTTAGCGCTACGGAGATGTGTTGAAGCTAGGTGTCAGGACGTCGAATGTTTCAGTACTCTGTCAGTTTTGTGCCTAGTTATTGCACTTTCTGACTGTATAAAGTATCATGTTACAGTGATGGAGAGTTACTCTTAACTCGTATCCATATGTCCTTTTCTCTTCTACATTTATTTATGGCTCAACATCCGAGTTTCATATTGCACACCTGATGAGCCGTCACGAACCATACGGCGAAACGTACGTCGTGTGAAACAACTTGTTTTGTAGTCAACTAGTCCATCACAATGTCATGCATGACGAGTACTGTAGGAGTTTGGCTTTCGGCTTGTACAATTCGTTTTCGCAAAGCTTCCCTTTCTTTACTTATCTTTGATATTTATGACCCACCCAAGTTGGGTGGTGTGCTGCTTTGCTGCTTCGAATTGTAGTTAGACCGCTTTGTCAAATATCGTACTGGTCTCGTCATCGTCCAGTAACAATCGACATTCTTTGTTCCGTTGGGACTGTAGCTTTTGCTCGTTTTCGTTGCGCTTGCCTTCCCCTCTTTGGTCTTTCCATAACCTTGAACCTTCCAAGTTGGAAGGCTGTCGGTTAGCGCTACGGAGATGTGTTGAAGCTAGGTGTCAGGACGTCGAATGTTTCAGTACTCTGTCAGTTTTGTGCCTAGTTATTGCACTTTCTGACTGTATAAAGTATCATGTTACAGTGATGGAGAGTTACTCTTAACTCGTATCCATATGTCCTTTTCTCTTCTACATTTATTTATGGCTCAACATCCGAGTTTCATATTGCACACCTGATGAGCCGTCACGAACCATACGGCGAAACGTACGTCGTGTGAAACAACTTGTTTTGTAGTCAACTAGTCCATCACAATGTCATGCATGAGGAGTACTGTAGGAGTTTGGCTTTCGGCTTGTACAATTCGTTTTCGCAAAGCTTCCCTTTCTTTACTTATCTTTGATATTTATGACCCACCCAAGTTGGGTGGTGTGCTGCTTTGCTGCTTCGAATTGTAGTTAGACCGCTTTGTCAAATATCGTACTGGTCTCGTCATCGTCCAGTAACAATCGACATTCTTTGTTCCGTTGGGACTGTAGCTTTTGCTCGTTTTCGTTGCGCTTGCCTTCCCCTCTTTGGTCTTTCCATAACCTTGAACCTTCCAAGTTGGAAGGCTGTCGGTTAGCGCTACGGAGATGTGTTGAAGCTAGGTGTCAGGACGTCGAATGTTTCAGTACTCTGTCAGTTTTGTGCCTAGTTATTGCACTTTCTGACTGTATAAAGTATCATGTTACAGTGATGGAGAGTTACTCTTAACTCGTATCCATATGTCCTTTTCTCTTCTACATTTATTTATGGCTCAACATCCGAGTTTCAAAAAAGTAAAAAATATTTTTTTAGAAGTGAAATCATGAATGCGTGGTTTGATGACAACTGCTCTATAAACAAAGAAGAAGAAGAAGAAGTCATGGATACATGGATAGATGATGAACACTCCACCAGGAAAGATAAGATGATAGCGGACTACATTGACTATAGAAACCAGGTATGGTTTTCTACAGATATAGAATTGATGATTTTGGAGAATGAAGTAACTCCACAGGATCTTGAGGTGTATGAGATGAAGAAAAATGATCTGTATGATACCGCAATTTACTTCGACGAAATAGAAAAATCCAATACCAGAACAGGAATCGAAACAAGGTTGGAGATAACCCTGAACAAGGTTGGTTTACCAAAATATCTTAGCAAAACCTCATTCAACAATCTTGTTAATGAAATTCAGAGGATCAAGGAAGTAGCAAACAAAGAGAAAAAAGTCAAAGTGAGTTACCCATTCCTACTTTCGAAACTCATTGCTGATGAAGATGATGTGATCAAGATCAAACCATTCATTCCAAAATGTAAAAAATCACAACAAAGACTTGATGTCATATGGAAGAACTATCGAGAATCGAATGTGTAAGAAAAGTAAAAGTAATTCATCGTTTTATTGCACATTGTCTCCACAGTTTTACAATACATGAATACAGTGTACACAAATGTCGATCCAGCTTGTATTACTGATTGCGGTTATCAAATTGTTGTCTCCTCGCAGTTTGTTCAAAAAAAACATATATATATATATCTTTTTTTTCTCATGATCACTGGACAAACTGCTTCATCATATCCGGAGCATAACTCATAAATGAAATGCTTCTATCAAACCCCTCCTCAGCCAGATATCTTGGTATTTCATGGTGTCCGAACGCTAACGTACTACATCCATCTTCTGTGATATATCGTTTTGTGTCCAATGGTGATAAAGCTATCTTATTAACTGTTTCTCCGAAAATGACGTGTCTATGACTCCGGGAGTGTTGTCATTTCTCGATGGAACACGGATTGATCCAAGAGACAATTTCGAAAATCATCATGTGTGATAGTTTTCTTGAGCACTGCTGTTTTCACCCCCTTTGCTCTTTTTCCACTTTCCTCACCAGAGTAACTGTACATCTTGGAGCGAAGTCCTACAAACTCAGTTATCAGTTTCCCACCGAGTTCATCTTTGAACAGGCCAACAACTTTCTTGTTTTTCTCGGAATATAACGGATGTGATTGATCATAATTGCTTGTATCATACTTCTCAAGAAACTCACTCATGTCATCAAACAGATCATCAGTAAAGAAATGAAGAACCAAGCTGTCTGTATCGGTGTACAAGAGTCTCACATCAGAGCCATACATCGCTTTCAGGTGATTGTAGTAAAAGTCATACATGAGTGTCTTTGAGAGATCCAAAATCGACATCCCAACATATATGGGCTTATTGAGGACGACCTTTGTCCTGTTACTTTGTACCCCGACCAGGTCATCGTTGAAGATCACATGGCGGTTGTACGTTGGTTTGGCAACAAGCTGTTTGATTTTCTTCTCCTCACGACTTCTCAACAATTTTATGTTGACTCTCCTCCGAACGTTCTCCATAGTTTTCCCAAACACCGCATTGTTCATCAGTTTATAGAAGTCCTTAGAGAAATCATCCTGTGCCTTCTTCCGGAGGTCTGTATTCTTCTCGATGTAGTTTCTCAGCCACGGTGTCTGAGTAAATTTCAGAGCACGATGAATTTTGACACAACGTAGTCCGAGCTGAGTGTAGAGTTTCAAGTTTCGGTAATGGAGAACGTACTTTGTCTTGTCCCTCAAGTTTGGTACAAGTTTGAGAGCATCTACTCCTGAAGAATTGAGTTTATCAACAAGCTCTTGCTGGTATGGAGATAGCATGTCCTCATTGACGGAAAGACGTTCCGGAGCAACTGGATAATCGTTGTGCTCCTCATGAAGTTCGTGTGGATAATCCAGATCACACTCGACGATATACCCCGATGAGGAATCATCTTGAGTATTCAGTATATTGTTCAGGAGTTTCTCTGATGGTTTCTCCCACCGAAAATCAGACACTGGGAGATGCTGTGACATTGCCCAACCATAGAGATTGTTGGCATCGAGATACTGGATAAATGACGATGGCTGATCAACATCAAATTTCTCCTGATAGTGATTATTAGCAGCAGCATATCGTTGTGAGACCATCGACACACCACCTCTCATTCCTGATTCTACAAACAAGTGCTGATCATAGTCTGTTAGTAATTCCAAGGACACACCTGAGTACATTAACAGAGCATCCCAGGCAAATCCAGGCAAAGTGTAGTAATTTGCTGGATCCAGCTGATACGTTCTGACAGCTTGTACTCTGAAATTCTCGAAGATGTCAGCCAAGAGAAACACGTCAGTCTTGAGATACAAGTCGTGATAATCACCAAGAGTCTGACAGTCGAATTTCATCCACATTGTCTCAGCATGTTTGTAGTCATCGTCACTCACCCCCTCATCAGACAGTGAAGAATAGAACTTACTCTGTGCTGGTAGCTGAGTCTCATCGAACCTGGAGAAGCTGTTCATGTACTCATAGGGGTATACTCCTTTCCTCATCAACAGCTGATGGTTTGGCAACGTCTTGGTGAAAGTGAATGGCTCATCTGGTGTCGTTTTCACCAGTCTATTGAGTGACGCATTGAGAAACTGGCAGCTGTCGATGAACCGGAACTGTCTCCATGTGAATGAGATGAATTTCTCCATGTTGTTGGGAATGACTGATATCTCACCCACAGTTTTACTCTTACGTACACCATTCTTGTTTGTGTATGTGACGGTCTCAACATCTGTCTTTCCGATTGCTCCAATGAGATGATGACTGTCATAGCCCTTCAGGTTGTGAAAAACCACAGGGATGTGCTGCTTGTATGGATAAATTCTGAGTTTGATGTTACAGTCGTTGTGTGCGGCACCGCGGAAATCACCAGTGATGTGGTCGTGATCACGGACTCTGTCCTCACCAAGTTTCTTTTTACAAATCCAACAGTCTTCTGTCTCTCTGAACAATTCTTCTTGTTCCTTAGTGAGATCCATCGGTGCTGGATTATTGAGTGCTGATTGGATTTTCTTCTCCTCATTTTTGAGTTTATCAAAGAATACATCCATAGCATCAACACCCCGGTAGAAACACTGACTTGTCATCACTCCGTCAGAACGCACCACGACGTAACCAAAACCACAAGGAACATGCTGTGAATCCCGGCTGGTTTGTTGGCTTTTCACTCCATCAATTTTCTTGATCAGTGCCTCAGTGTCAGCATAGATTACATAGGGACATTGTAGCATTTTGTGATGATTAATGAACTTCAGTGTTGGTTGATTTCCATCGTCGTCCGGTTCTGGTAGTACCATGAGTGCTGATAATCCAGTGACATTATCACAATACTCCTGATGATTGCTCAGGGATTTCTCTGTGTTGTGTGGTTGGAGACATCTTGTACAGAAGAATTTCCTGGCTTTATGCTTTGACTGATCGTAGCACAATCTGCTGAAATCTTTGATCCCACAGTAGTGATTCTGATCTTCTTTTTGGTATAGTAGAAGATTGATCACTTTCACACCTCTTTTCTTTGTGGATAGATCACGTTATCCTCATACCCAAAGACATTGATAGCTAGGCTGTTTTGCTTCTCGACTTTGGAAATTTGACTCAGTGGTGTTGGAAAATCGATTCCGAACAGATCAAGTTTGTTGCTATAGTCTGTATACTGAGTTACCCTGTCACTATGCTTCTTTGCTGGATACAGAGCTGAGAGCAGTGCCCACATCAGACATTTATCATCCTTATTCTTGACATTGATGATTGCCTTCTTTTTCTTGAGCTCGTTCGGTAAATCAATGTAGGATTTACCTCTCATTGGCTGATATGCTGCTACATCAACGTAAAATCCGACGATATGATTGATGTGCCAGTCAGACATACGCATTGTGGCATGTGGTCTCAGTTTCTTGTTGTGAAACAGGATTCAGACATGCGCATTGTGGCATGTGGTCTCAGTTTCGTGAAACAGGATTCAGACATGCGCATTGTGGCATGTGATCTCAGTTTCCGGGGTTCGAACCCGTGACTTTCGATTTCTTATCCTGTGGATTTACCAACCAGGCTATCGGGGTCAAACACATATGTAGTTGTTTATGTCTATTAGTACTGACAAGAGTCCGAATCCGGTGTTGTTGACAGTTAGTAGGTCTACCCGTGATTTTTTTTCTACAAACAAATCTGCTGCTGTGATCCGTGATCAAAACCAGCTGAGTTGATCAAACGGGACCCAGCTGTCGAATCTTACTGAGTAGCCTTTCCACCTCACAAGGGCTTGTTTCTTCTTGTTGTCCCTTCGGAGCACTTTCTCGATCCGGTAGATTTCTTGAGTAGTTTTCTGGAGCTCTTGTTCATAGAACGACCCATCAACGGGTTCACCATCGAGGTCCTTGACAGAGTACGTAGTGGGTCTGGTCGGGAGAATATCGGTGATCCTGAATACCTCCTCAGTCCAGTTCGGAGTATATCCTTTCTCGAAATGTCGTTTCTGCTTCACCAGTCGGACGTGGTCATCTCTCTGGAATTTAGTGGACCTGGATAGTGGAGATTTCTCACCCAGTGAGTCACGGATTCGATCAGCGTTCTTCTCCCGTGATGCCTCAGTTGGTGTCATCCGAACATCTCTGTGTTTTGTCGTGTTGTACTTCTCTACCAAATGTGGAAGGACATCGATGTACCTGCTGGTGGAGTTAGCACTGAAGTATTTCCACATCCTAGTTTTCAGAGTTCGGTTGAAACGCTCAACTACAACAGCCTTTCCTTCGTTGTGAGTGCTGTACATCGTGATCTGATTCTCATCAAGCCAGTGTTTGAACGTTCGATTATAGAACTCGGTACCCTGATCAACCCACAGCTTACGTGGTTTCCTGCTGCTAGTTTTCACGATGGATCGAAATGCTGATTGGATGTCAACACCTTTCTTGGATTCGAGTGGAACAACCCAAGCATATCGGCTGAACAGATCAATGACAGTAAGCAGAAATTTGATTTCATCATTGTATTTACGAAAAGCTGTCATGTCCACGAGATCGGCGGACCAGATTTCATCAATCTCACTCACAGTCACTTGTCTCCTAGTGAAATTCACACGCTTTGGCTTGTGTAACTCATCAGCCAGATCGTCCGTCCATTTCCTATCTTTTTTTTTTTTACTCCTAAACCTATCATCTTGAACAAACCAGACAGGAATCCACCTTCTCTGATTTCCGATTTCTTGATAAATTGTGAACACGATCGACCACATACTGAGCATTTACCCTTGACATATGGTTGACCAGTTGATGTGACTTCTCCTTGTATCCCTCTCATCTGTTGCTTTTTCTTACACGATAGGCAATGAACATTCATCTTAATCTATCTATCTACTTTTTTATTTCTCATGTATACAAAGATGTTTCAACAATCCCATATTTTCACAGTGAACTTCCAAGCTCTCATCAATCCTATCAACACAAACAAGTCTGAAATTTCCATTATCCATCTTGTCAAGCTCAGCTTTTGTCAATGATAGAAAAATCTGTGGATTTATGGTAAATATGTGGATGTTGATCGTGTCATGCTCCTGATCATCTTTCGTGAGATCCAAACTCACCCCCAGAATATTTCCACGGAAATGTGGAATGTTGGAGAGAGAATATCCAAACCCAACTGTCCCACGGCAGATTATGTGATACATTTTCATGTTTGTCTATCTATCTTTTTTTCTTTCCTTCCACCCATATCACCAATTATGTTATCTAAACTGTTCATACTATAGGGTAAGATCCAACAAGTTTGATAGAATTTGTAAAATCAATTACCTACAACGATGGCTGTGTCTTTTCCAAGTGACTATTTCTCCTATGAGGACTTTGACTATGAACCTGATACTCCTGATTGTGGTGATCCTTGGGAGGATATGGAATCATTTATTAATCACATTGATAAAAGTGAAGATGAGATGATTGATAGAATAATGATGGATGATTCAATGACCAGTGGTTTATATGATGATGTGTTTGAAAATGCTCTTGATGAACAAATGAATATCATCCCAAGCATTTTCCTGAGAATTTGTGAAAATCCAAAGTATGGAGGAATCTGTAGTTCCTACACCAACAATCACCTGTTAGAGAAGTTTCAGGATGATATTGATGAATATTTGTAAGAAAAAATAGAAGAGAAGAGAAAAGAGTTGACCAACTCTCCTCTTTTTTTCTACACCGAATTATCATCATAAACGGTTATTTGAATCCTGTTGTACAGAAGTATACCGATGAGAATTCCAAAGATTTTCTATCAGCAAAGATGACTTCCCCTTGTAAGATTTACAAACTTGTAAGCCAACACACCGATCAGGTATATGTGGGCTCCACTTGTCTACCACTGAAAAATAGGATGTATCTTCATAGATCCACTTTCAGAGCATATCAAAAAGGTAATCATAATTTTGTGACATCATTCATTCTGCTTGATCTCGGACATGTAGAAAATGTTGAGATTGACTCTCTATCAATGTTTGATAAAGATGAGCTTAAGAGGAGAGAACGATACTGGATCGAAAAACTGGATACCGTGAATAAAAACAAGCCTGGAAGATCCCAATCAGAGTGGTATCAAGATAATCACAAGAAAAACAGACAATATGCCAATGAAAGAATTGTCTGTGAGAAATGTCAGAAGTCTTATTCAAGAAACAACAAATCCCGTCATGAAAAAACGATGTTCCACAAGCTCCGTGAATGATAAAATTGATGATGCTTATACAATGAATACCAAAAAAGAAAAAGGAACTAGTGAAAGAAAAAAAGTTGTTGTGTTTTTCTTTATTTATCTTTTTATATCTCTTTTTTTTCTTCCCCTTTTTTCAATACCAACTGCTCATTTTCTTGACTGGGGTGTTGAGTGAAATCCAACAAGACATCAAGAGCACTTCTGCATTTGTTTCTTTCTTCTATGAAATGTATACAGTGGTATCCACACAGGACACTATCATCTGTATCTTTGATGAGTTATACCAACATTTGTTATGGTGCTTCTTCACCCACCCGACTACCTCCTCTGGTGGTGATAAGCCAAAGCTGTCAAAATATTCATTACCAAACACACAAACCCAGTGAGTACCACCACCGTCCAAGAAATCTTGGAGATTGATTACCAAACAATCCTTTGATGATAGAGGTTGTGGAAGCTGATCTTTGCTGAAAGTTCCTCTGAAATGTGGAATAGATCTCAGCATTTTATCAATGTCAAAGTTGGTCAGTGGTCTCACGTTCCTGGTAGACGTAACCCCTTTCCTTTTTGGTCTTTTTTTACCCCTCTACCCCTCCGTGTTCCAGGAAGTTGTAATCCTTCACCGGTGTTTCCTAAACCTATCATTTTTCCCAGAGCTGGTGCTAATAATCCAGCTGCTAATGCTCCGAGAAACCCACCTTGCTTCTTGAGTTGAGTACTGGATAACTTGAGATCCATTCCTACTCCTTTTTGCTTGGATTTTTTGATTTTGGTAAGCTGTCGGTTTGTGAGCAAAAGCATGTCATTTCCGGATAACTGATTTTTTGTTAACCGAAGTGTGATTCCATCATGAGCACTACCAAGTTTCTTCTTTTGGTTTGGAGTTAGCATGAATCCATATTCTACATACTGACCGATTCCCCGACCAGCTGTGGCTCTGTGTGTGCTTCCAGAAATAGCACCAGAAATACCAGCCAGTCCAAGTGTACCAAGGATGTTGGGGGCATGCTTGATCACAAGTGGAGATATCTTCCCAACCAATCTTCCGATCACAGAACCGATACTACCACCTTTCTTCTGTGTTAGTTCCTTTGTTAATAAAATCTCAATGTCCTTTTCCAACTCATTCATGGTTCCTATCTACTATTATCTTTTTTCTTACACCACAACACTCATTTTACCATTCATACCATTGAGTTTGAGATGACGTTCGGAGAGAATCAAACAGATGGTTTGGTAAGAAGCAGCTGTACCAGTGGGAAACTCAAACGGTTTTCCAAGTCTCCATCGAAGTTCGATATCAGCACAGCTGTTCCTCAGCTTCTCCTTATGCTTACTCACATCTACATGAATGATGGTGTATAAAGAGGCAAAATCCTCCACACTACCTGACTTCCACTGTCTGTGTCAGCATATTTTTGGATGGCTTCTTGGAAAAGCATGTATGCTCTTGTATAATTCCGAGTAAAAAAAAAATTTTCACGGTTCGCGTGAGACTCGGCTGGAAGCCGGGTTTTCCGCATCCGTAGGAACGCCACCACCCTTCAAGGGTCAAGGCGCAGATGCAGCTCCTAAAGCGGTGGGAGGTGAGTAGATCAGCTCACCAGCAAGTGGTCAAAGACCGAAAATCCCATTCACTGCATCCATGTTTTCCTCGTGCCAGGCCACGAGTTCCCAATTAACTGTGGGTCGCAGCACGGCTGGAACAAATCCTTCCGCTTCCAAGCAGGACTTGAACCTGGTACCCTCTGTTTCTCAATCATGGTCTTAGACCATCCCACTATGCCTGCCTGCCGAGTAGCTGGACTGAAATTCATTTCCAAATCACGTTCTGGGAATCTATCGCTGTTGATGTACACAGACAAGCTTCTGAGGTCAGCATTGTCGAAAACCTGGTTGTTCTGTTCTTGATTCCCACTCCGATTAGCTGCTTGGATGGCAGAGAAGATATGAGTTGGGAGGTTTCTCATTACTGTGAGTAGTCACTCTCCAGGATGGGTTTGTCTCCGTTGATCCATACTGATTTCTATAAACCCGGACTTGCTCGAAGTACAGATCTCGGAGGGTGGACTTAACCAACTTACTTTCGATCTTACTAGCTAGTTGGAGTGATGGTCTCACCTTTGGTATCCACAAAGAAAGATGTTTGATGTCAAACCTTCCTGGATCAACACCATTTACTCTGTGAATGTAGTTGGCTGCTGATTCTCTAGTAAGATTGAGTGTATGCTTGACTCCCATGAATACCGTATCAATATCTTTACAAAAACCCAACAGTGATGATAAAGGAAGCAACATGGTTGTATCCTTATTTCCAGTCGTGATGAGTTGTCGGGCTCTCAATCCGGTATTGTAAGCAGGATTCTTTAGAGCTCCTGTCTGAAAATGCTGTCTGAAATTTGCTCCAGTAAGTGCGGTTGCGTTTGGGACATCGGTTGTTGTCACCATATCAGCTATAGCACTGAACTCATTAGGAGATGCTCCTCCGATTCCTGTGTCCTCGTACCAGAGCATGTTGGTAGCAGAACTTCTCCCACAATCATCACTAAACTGGACCAGATTGAGAATGGTAGGAGCTTGTGGTACATGACTATCAACTCTCTCTACCATGTTGTTGTCAAGTTGATACTCAACAGTCTTGAAGAGTGACCATCCGTTGTTGGAAAGAGTGATGACATCATCAGGACCATAATTGGAACCATCTGCTTCTTTAAGGAGACGTCCACGAACCTCAAGCAGTGCTTTATGAGGAAAGAGGTACTCATCAAGATCCTTGGTTTCTATGATATGCTGATCTTTATTCATGTCATTGCTGTTCCTGGGTAGATATTCTATGTACTTATACCCAGTTGTTGATTCATCCTTTGGCGGGTCTGTGAAAAGATCGAAATGTGGACTTGTGTAAGAGGTCATGGTTTCTACGTATATATTTTTTCTTTTTCTACAACCTCTTCATTCCTGAACCAGCAATGATGTTTGATAGGATAGCTCTCTGATTATCTTGGAGAAGCTCTTTACTCTTATCCAACAAAACTCGTTTGATTTCTTTGTTGTTTGATAATTGATTGATGGTATCTCTAACATGTGGATTGATAGCTTTGTCTTTACCTATAGTAGTAGCAAGCTGCTTTGCCCCTTTCTTTACTTTCATTTTTACTGCTTTTCTGTCACCCTTAGCAAGATCTTTTGCTTAATCAAAGACCATGTCTGGAGTGATCTGCTCTTTTGCTGCCTCCAAAGCTTTCTGAGCTGTCATTTTTCCTATGGATTTGACCTTTGGTGCTAAGATTTTGCTGGTGTTGTATAGTACACCTTTGGCTTTGTTGTACAGATTTCCAAGAAGACTTCCGCCGATAACCTTTTGTCTGGTAAGCTGGTTTCGTTTCAAGAACATGATGTCATCTATCTAGTCTTATTTTCTTTCCCGGAGATGAAGACTGAACGTGGTTCTTTCATTGTTGAGGTTCAGTTCCTTTCCATCTTGATCAGTTATCCTCATTATTACATCCGATATTCTATCAGTTTTCGTTAATGGTAAAAACGTCTTCTCATTCGGTTGGATGTTGAGTTGGAATCCAGGAAGTTTATCCGGTGAAAAGGAGTAAATGACATCACCAGTTCTACCATTGAGATATGCCTCACTTACCAAGCTACAGTGAATGAGGATGTTGTGAGTGTCAGTGATATTCACAATGAAGTCAGATGTGGAAGTTGTATCAATCAGTTTCTTGGAAAATCCGAGCACAGGAGCAAGTGATGATGGGATGTCAAAGTCAACCTTGTATCCATGTTTGAGATAAATTTCACTGTGTAGAGTGTTGAAGTTTGGCTCAATCGTTATCCCGTCCTCATTTTCGATTTTTCTCTGGATATATCGATTGATGTCAGTCAAGTTGTAAGCACCTCTTGGAATGACATGAGTTTTCCAGGTTTTCTCATCAAAAATCCGAATTTGGTTGTTTGTGGTGTTGATGTTGAACCAACTATACCAGATGGTAGAATTGATCAGAGCAATCTCATAGGTCTTCTTTTCATCAAGTAAAAATGGAGGGTTGAACGATGCTTGGAAGTTTTGACTTGTTCCTGTGATTTGTGAACTGTGACTATCAAAAAATAGGATGGTTTCCATGGTTCTATCTATACATAAGATTTATAGATCTTCTTGTATTCACTCTTTTTTATCACTTTATCATTCAACAAACGGTCCAAGATCTCAACTAGTTCGTTAATGACTTTCTTTGATGTATTTCCTGCTTCTCGGGAAGCGCAAAGTAAACCCAGTCTGTCTACTAACTCACTAGGTGATTTGTAAAATCTGATTCCACTTCCTTCCAAGGAGGAAGAATCTCCTTCTTATACAGGAAACCCAGGGAAATATGATTCTGGGCCATCAACTTCCGAAGGCTCCTGATAATATGATTCTAATTATTAGTATAATTCTTGACTTGAGAGTTCTGCACTTTTGGGATTGATACCTTTCTTTTTGTTTCTTCTCCTTTTCTTAGTGGACTGTGATGATGATTGAGTTGCTCGATCTGCTTTCTGATCTTGTACTGGTTTCACTATACTACCGTTAGCACTGATCATGAAGTCTATCCATTCCTTCACCTTGACTATGGAATTTATCACATGTTTTATGTTTCCATCTTTATTACTTGCTGAACTAGAGCGCAGTGGTGCCCCTCTTATTCTTCCAAGAATATTCTTCATTTCTTTCAAGTCCTCACCTTCTTTGATCTCTCCTGCTGATGATATTGGATGATTACCCCCCCCTTATACTTATTGATGAGGTCAATATCACTCTGGTTGAATGAGATATTAGTTTCTCTGATCCGAGAAGTTTCACCACCCGGTTCTGGAGTACTATTTTCGATGGGTTTGATGAATGAACCCACAACCGATGGAATTTGATGGAGGGCTGATGTGATTGCTGCTTGGTTAGTCTGAAGTTGTCCAAGGAGCGCATCCTGCCGTTTATCGTATTCCTCACTTTGTTTGGTTAAATTTTTAACAACAGGTTTTTGGAACTCTTCTACAAACTCCTCCTGCTGTTGCTTGCCGATCCTTTTTTCCAGTTGACGTTGCTTGAGAATTTCTCGATTTTTGAGAAAGGTGTCAATGACCTCCTTCCTATGTTCAGGATTTTCTACTTGTGTAAAATGTGGCATGCTTATATACCAATACTTTTTTTCTTCTCACTTCTCCAAGAACCTATCGAATCCACATCGGTACATCTCTGGCTGATATGTTGCTGTTTTATCAAGCATGAAAAATGAATGTGGTTTCTCTGTTGCCATTTCATAGGCCTCCGCAAACTCGGTTTTCTTAAGATTTTTTGAGTGATCATGTGCTAGACATTAGACATCTCTGTTGTCTAAGCCCTTGTACAGGAGGAAGCACTTGGTATTCCTCCGGATATATTTCGGTACATCATAGTATGATTGGCAAAGATATATACAGTTACATTTCTTGTTCCGAGAAAGACTGAAGTATTCCATCACCTTTGTCATGTTCTTTTTATCAATCTTGATGTCATCAAAAATTATCACCTTATTTTCCTGATCATCGAGATCCTCCACTGGACAAACCTTGTCTGGTTGTTCAATGATAAGTTTACCAGGAGATATTCCATTGTAAAACCCATCAAGAAGTTGATATTTTGGTTGTTGAGGATTTATTGTGTAAAGGATGACCTTATCACACTTCAACCATGATTGTAGAAGCATATTACACAGGGTGTTTGTCTTCCCACACCCCGTTTGTCCGATCATCATGTAGTGACAATCAGGAAGCAAGTAGTGATGCTTTGTTGGTTTCTCCTTGGGCTCATCAAAGTTAATCATTTCCATGGTTTGTATCTACAAAGGATCATTTTTATTGTTCCAACACTCTCAAGAAAAATATATAGGTAGATGAGGAAGATGAGTTCTAAATTTGGAACAGCCTTGGAAGCTAATTCGATCAATCTTGATTCCTATGCCAAAAAAAGGGAGTTATTTGTCGTCAGTGAAGAAAAGCTGGATAAAGCTGGTGGAGATGTGGAGGGACATATTGACATGAACTATCATCGAATTTGTCATCTTGGGTATGATGGAGTGAGTTCCACTTGTGCGGCACCAACTGGGTGGGTCACAAGTGAGATAGGAAAAGTGGATACTTCATTGAGGAAGCATGTTGATGATGATCAAACACGACTGATGGTGAGTGGTACACTGAAAATGAAAGGAAATCTTGACATGAGTGGAATGGAAATTGTGAATGTGAAGCAACCATCAACAAGTACATCTGTGGTAACATCACAATATCTCAACACAGTACAAAGACAGACTCTCTGGACTAGTGGACTCAACCAGATGAAAGGAAATCTTGACATGGGGTTGAATCACATCATCAATCTCCGACAGACAACAGAGGATGACTCAGCAACAACAAAGGAGTATGTTGACAGAAAGGATGGAAAGGTAAAAGTAAAAAAATTGAAGAATATCATCCCGAGCTCATCAACCACTCCACCAGAAGCCACACTTCATGTCTTTCCTATTTACAAAAGTCCAACCAACAAACTGATTGTCATTGAGGATCTCTTCATAGTCGGTCAAGAAACAAGTGTTAGCAGAAGACGTTTTCATCTATCATATCGAGATGTGTTGGGAGAAAAAGCGGTAATCCGATACATTACTGAACATGATATAACAACGGCATATCTGACCTTCATCAACAACACATTGACATTACCAACTGTGAGTGGATACAATCTCATTGATGAATGGGAGCTGGTTTATCATGAGTACTGAAAATCTTAACTATATGTAGATAAAAAAATGGAAATACCTCATTTGTTAATACTGTTGACCATGCTACCATTTACTCTTGGTTGTATTCGTGATCCGTTGGATAAGGATGGACTCTGCTTGACAACGAAACCTCATACTGTCATCCAAAGTGAAAGACCAACTCCGGTTGACATCCCTAGTGAAACATCACCACCAACAGATCATATCACCACACAACCACCTTACGATCAGACGAAACCAGTAAACGGGGATAACCCTCATTTGACAGACCCCAATCTTTATCTTTTACCTCTGATTGTTATTCCTATAGTTGGGGCTGTTGTATATATCATAAAACGTTCCAGCTGTTCGATGAGTGTTGACCCTGAAAATGATCCAAGAAATTTACAACATCAGCCTAGGTTAGAATGTGATCCGATGCCATTACCAGATGTGCTTGGTACGATCAATCTACCAAAATCACCTTCAACCTTTGATGTAACTGGTATAGTCTGATGGAGAAGAAAGAAAACGGTTTATGATAGAGTAAAAATGAACAAATTTATGATCTTGATAGGAATTGCTTTTCTAGCTCATTGTGTCAGAGTGAATAGGTTGGTAATAAACAAATGGTGGGAAGAAAATTCATTCTGGATTTGTGTTCCGCTTACACATCTTAGTCCACCTATTATTATTATTATTATTATTATTTCACAATCACGATGACATAGTGCCAATAAGCATGTGATGCGGGCGATTTTAACCAGCCATGGTGGGGACAACTGAGAAAAAGAAGGAGAAGAAAAAAAGAGAAAACAAAAGAAAACAAAAGGAGTACTATAGGAACCTGGAGAGAGCAGTATGAAGATTAGGCTAGCAATGGAAAACAACGATTTCAATTCAATTCAACTTAGGCGCGAGCAGAATGGAACAAAATGCAGCGAAGGTGTCACGAGACTTTACCTCCTGCGGAAGCCGAGACCAATGAGAATAGGACTTGAACAGAGGGGATTTTAAAAGGATCGATGACCTGGCAAGTGGGAAATGGAGAGAACATCTCCAAGTCCGCGAGCTATTATTGAACCAGCTTAAATGCCCAAGTGCATGAGGAGGAGCAAGTTGAAGCTTAATACGGTGAATGAATTTGCATGCCGAGTGGGGAAAGCGTTCTGAGAGGGGGGAAGAGGAAGCCAAAATGTATAGCGTCTGAGAGGAAGGAGGTCAGAGGGGCATGCGAAATATCAATCGAAGTAATTTACGGTGGGTGACTTCTAACCGATGCATAAGAGCGGAGGATAGACCGGAGGACCAAACGAGAGAGCAGTAATCAAACAAAGGAAGAACATAAGAGTGATAAATTTGTATTCGACAACCATGGTGTAGATGGGAGATGTGAGGAGAAATGCAGCCTATCGCGGAGCAAACTCGCTTTTCAATATAGGTTACGTGCGAATCCCAGGACAAGTGTTCATCAAGAAATATACCAAGGTGTTTGTGATTTTTAACAATGTTGATAGCAATGGGATCATCAGGGAAAGTAAAAAGCCGAGTCGTAAAGAGGGTGAGGTCACTGGAGGGTCGTGGGGGGATACAAAGGATTGCCGTTTTCGACACATTGGGGCGGAGTTTCCACTTCGACATCCAGCGCACAACTTGATTAATGTGATACTGTAGCGAGTCGCAGGCTTGCAATAAGCCTGGCTCGGTTATATGGAGCGCTGTATCGTCCGCGTAGAGTGAGGTATGATCCAAACCTGCCAAATCATTAACGTATACTATGAACAATAGAGGCCCCAAGATAGAGCCCTGGGGCACTCCAGAGTGGACTGTTAGAGGGGCGGACAGGGCATGTCCAATTCGGACACTCTGTCGACGTTCAGTGAGATAGCTGGTGAGCCACTGCAGACACGTCCCGGCTACGCCAAACGCTGCTAACTTATGGAGGAGACCCCTTGTCCAGACAGTGTCAAATGCTTTGCTCAGGTCGAAAAAACATAGGAGGCTAAATTGCTTCTGATCCTTGCATTCATATAGCTTCTGCACAAGCCTCAGCAACTGCCAGGCGGTCGAATCGCCTCGCCGAAATCCAGACTGTGACGGGTCAAGGACCGGGTTCACATGTTGGTATAAGTGGCCAAATGCCACACGTTCACAGAGCTTTGAAATGGTGGAAAGGAGTGAAATCGGCCGGTAATTGGATGCAGACAGTTTACTGCCTTTATTCTTGTAAATAGGCACAACCACAGCTGCCTTCCAGATATCAGGGAAGATTCCGGTGGCGAAGGACTGGTTGAAAACTAGGCTGAGAGGGATAGCTATACTAGGAGACAGGGCTTTTAGGAGTTCATGGGATATGCCATCTGCACCTGCCGCCTTCTTGGGCTTTAGGCGACGGATGTGTTGGGCAATGGCGGTGGGAGTAGTGCTAAAAGAGGGTAGTGCTGGGAGCCCGTGGTATGGAATACCAGGGAGAGACCATGCAGGATCATCCGGTGTTCCAAAGCTGATGAATTGGCGATTCAGAGCATTGGCAATCTGGGTAGGGTCGTTGTGTACAGTGTTATTTTCATGGAGTTCAGTGATGATTGGGTTTCCAACAGGGGTCGGCGAACGAAGCTGCTTAACAAACTTGAACAAACTAGGGGTGGATGCAATAATGGATGAGGGGTTAGTGCTAATGGAGGACACATACTGGCGGTGAGCCTCTCTAGATAGGATTCGTGCTCTGTTACGTTCGCACTTGTAATGCTCGTGATTGCTAGGGGTAGGATACTTGCGATACAAGCTGTACGAGTCTCGCTTCCTCTTCAGCTGAGCTTTAACAGCACGTGTCAGCCACGGGGGACTTGGTGTACGTCGTCTAGGGGCTGAAGAGCGCGACCGGGTGGGTAGGAAAGCGGAGCATAGACCATGAAGGATGTCATAAAATGCTGGAGCAGTACGGTTTGGATCTCCAAGCTTCAACTGGAGAGCAGCATGCCAGTTCAAATTAGCAATGGATTCATTTAGAGCAACTAGGTGAGTGGGAAGAATGGAGGAGATGTCAAACTGACTGAAGTCAGGTATCTGGAAGGAATGGGAGGGCAGTGTAGTGTTGGGTGCAGGTGGTGATGCGGTACATGTCGGGATGCACAAACGGCCGAGAACAATTGAGTGGTCCGACTGACCGAGAGGGGCTGAGGGGCGCGGATCGCAGATGCTGGCTGCAGTGTCAGTGATCATCAGGTCCAGAGCAGCCTCATTGCCTTTGTGGGAGCGGTGGGTCGAGAATGTGACGTGTTGCTGCAAGGAAAACATGTCAAGAAGACATGAAAGGTGGTGGCCTGCAGTGTCTGTTGTTGTTCCATACCAGGTGGAACATTTAGCATTGAAATCTCCCATGATGAGGACTGGCGAGCCAGGGGTCCGTATTTTAGTCAAGCAGCTTTGAAATGAGGCGTAAAAGTTATCTATCACCGACGGGTCGGTGGACGGTGGGCGGTAGACAGCCGCAATTTGGATGGGCTGCTGGCGCGTGGGGCAAGCAGAGGTTCCAGTGGATGGCGATATCTCTACCCAGGTAGCTTCGAATTGCGGAAGATGTAGGTCTGTACGGTGGGTAATAGGACCAAATGCACTTGATTTTACTAAGATAGCAACACCGCCATAGGCCAGGAAGTCGTTGGTGTTAATTTTATTCTCGGAGGTGGGTCGATCCCTTCGAAAACATTCATAGCCTGGGAAGGAGAGGGAAATTTGTGGACACAACCAGGTTTCAGTTATGCAAACAACAAGGGGACAGCTGGTCGTGAGAAAGTCGGATAGCTCAGCAGATTTGTTTCTAAGGGAACGTGCATTGATACAGGCTACGGGAAAGGAGGCTAGGGGCGTTGAAGGATAGAAGGGTGTTGCGTTAGGGTCAAGTTGAGGTGTTGGTTTACTCATTGTTCAGATTCAGCCTGGTCAGTGTGGAACCTCCATTTCCGGATACTAATTTTGTCAGGCCAGAAACCAGGCCCTTGGATCTTGTCTACACAGTTCTCTCCCACAACCAGGTGGGCATAAGCTGTACCAAAGTACCGTGATTCTGAGATTGAGCAGTGAAAAACTTCGACATCTTTCTTTTTACACCACAGTTCAATTGAGGCAGCATCGCATCCAAGGTCTACATTGCCAAGGTAGAAAGCCGTGCGCTTCACCCGCTCCACGCCCTGAAGGTCAGTGCGTTTGGTACGGGCTGGCTCTTTTGTGAACTGGCTTGTGATAGTGCGTTTCAGTGGACTACCGGTAGTGTTGGTGTCGGCTTGTGCAGGGCGGCGGCGGTGTGGGTTTTGCCACCCATTGTCGCTTGTGCTTGTATCTTGCGTTTGAGGTTTGGCGGGCAGGTCAGGTCTGGCCGTTGGGGTACTACTTCTTGTAGAAGTACGTGTACTACTGTCCGTGCTGGTGTGTGTGCCTGTTGGTGAGGCAGCTTTCCTTGCAGTGCTACTGTACAACTTCTCTTGGTCAGTGCAAGCTGGGAACGCTACGGGTACGGGATTTGTGGACTGCATTCTCTCTACTACTCCCTTCAGTTGAGCAACTTCTACTTGCAAGGAGACAATGGCGTCTGTCTTGCTCGTTCGAAGACATTCTATTTCTGAAGCCATACCTTTTAAAGTCTCGTTAAGCAGCTGGAAAGTGGAGAGCAGGTCGCTTACCATTTGGTCTGGTGACTTCCGTATTCCTAGTCCTTCCTTGCGAAGGGCAACAACCAAGTCTTGTCGGCCCATTGTCTCCGGGTTGGTCAGTCCTGTAGCTCGGGCAACTGTGAGCAGCTCCTCGTATGTCAGCAGAGCTAAGTCCATATCTTCGTTAGTCGCCATATTATTGAGTCATACATCAACACTAGAACAAGTCAGTGTAGGTGCGGTCCTGCCGAAGGCAGCTACACCGGTGAAACAAACTCGACCGCGGAGCGCAAAAACTTGCATCCGCACTCTAGATTATCCTATCCTGTATTAATGTACCAGCAGCATCTGTACCACCGACAACACCGATACCACCGACACCACCGACAACACCGACAACACCAACACCACCGACAACACCGACACCACCGACAACACCGACAACATCGGGAATTACATCGGGAACATCGGGAATTACATCGGGAACACCGACACCATCGGGAACACCGACACCTTCGGGAATTATATCGGGAACATCGGGAAATACATCGGGAATTACATCGGGAACATCGGGAATTACATCGGGAATTACATCGGGAATTACATCGGGAATATCGACAACATCAACCCTAATGTCAGTAATGACAACATCGGGAACATTGGGAAAATCAGACAACTTGGTTTACCTCCTTTTCCTTCTTCTTCTCATCCCCATT
>NC_088653.1:7763332-7844994 GCF_964019385.1 Sycon ciliatum | reverse complement strand
ACTATGTTACCTTCGTTGAAGATGTGAGTAAACCTGAACGCTGGTGTGAGTGTACGTGTCTTTATAATTATGCCTGTGTGTGTGTGTGTGTGTGTGTGTGTGTGTGTGTGTGTGTGTGTGTGTGTGTGTGTGTGTGTGTATGTGTGTGTGTGTGTGTGTGTGTGTGTGTGTGTGTGTGTGTGTGTGTGTGTGTGAGAGTCTGTCTAGGTATATGTGCGTGCATGCGTAAGAGTAATTTTGTTGGTGGACTCTCTCTCCAAGCGGCCACCACTGCATGGCCTTGTAAGAAGAAGTTTTAGTGAGTTAGTTATGTCGACGACCGCGGCCTTGGGGTCTAACCCCCGGCCGACCGGATACGATATATGACCAGACCGGTAACACACCGAGCATGCAATTCTGGCGCCAGAATTAGAGATATTCCGCCCTCTCTTCAGAATGACGGAATTGGATAGAATCAATTCTAACGACGGAATTTGTCACTTTTTGTGTAATCGAACTGTGCATCAACAATAACTAATTCTAGAATTGACGGAAATGCGTGTGATCGAAAGCGCCCTATATGTACATGTATGTGTGACCGCTGCATCGTGTGTTCCGCGAAAGCGGCTGCAGTAGTTACGCTTTTTGCCTCCACTACGGTACAAAACCGCATACAACTTACAAGCATCATGTTCTTTAGAGTGGTCATGGAAACATGCGCGGAAAGTGAAAAATCACATCAACGTTCAAATCCATCCCGGAGCGGCTTTGAAGGCGGCTTTGAAAGCGGATTTCGGCTTTAGTTTTCAGGCAAGAAACAAGTGGTTTGGTGTGTCGAGTGCGCACAGTTTTTTTTATTTTTTGGAGAGTCCGGTACCATGCCTCGAGTTGTCTTTTCTCCCAAGGTAGGGCTACGGCTGATAGAACTATGGGGAAAATACCGCGGCTTATTAGTGGCCGAACTGTGAAAAGGAGTAGCCTCAGTCAGCATGATCAAAACGCGACGCAGACACCAGATCAAGGTGTGGGTCCTCTTTCGGCTAAAGTTTCGTTGGCGAAAGGCGGACTCACGCCCCTACATGGCTACTTTCCATTGTCTAACCCCCAAGACGTAGCCGACTGGCCGAAATAAATAAATAAAAACGCGAGCGGCTCAGGATGAATGACTACAATGACGTCAATGTACTGTCGCGGACTTGGACATCCAGTCGATTGACCAGGGCTGTAGAGCCGGCGCCCTCAGCGCGTACAGAACGTCGTCGTTGCATGCAGCGCACATGTTGATACGATGCGACCAGCAGCAGCGCGTAGTATGCATGCCATGGCTGCATGGCCAGCGCCCTGGGGCCGCTAGACGTGCGACCGGATTTCCATGTCCACGACAGTATAGTACATGCATGATGATGATGTGTTGTGTAGAGTTAGGGACTTCAGACCACGTGATTTTTTGGCCCAAAAGCGTGCAAATCGCCGCCTGCACAAATCGTGTGATGGTCATATGTCAAGTCGTGTAAAGAAATGTGGAACCGTTTTTCGAAATGAAGGAAGTCTTGTACAGTTGGAGAAAGTTTCGGTTCGTCTTGTTGGAGCTTGCCTTCGTTTGGGACCAGCAAGAATGGAGCTGTTACGTTCATTTTTGACGGAGATACGTATGCGGATGGAAGGGAAAGGTGAGAAACCATATGATCCGTCCGGGTCCCCTTCTTGAAAATGTGATATTCGTATTCTACGACCTCGAATTAGTCTAGATAGAAGGTAATCTTTATTGTTTTCACCTTCCAGAAGACCTATTTCTTGCATTATTCCTCTTTGTACTTTGCCGTGCAGCGCAACCATAGTCACAGTATGGAAAGCAGCGAGGAGTATCCTGCGCTAAATGATGCTGATGTACAAATTGAATTGCTCTTTGCTGTTTCAGTCCATGCCTCGATTCTTGTCTCCAATGCTATTATGCTCGATCTGGTTGAGCTCCGCAAGAATAGCTGAAAGAGTTCCGAACTGGGAGATGTGCTGTATACTCTTGTTGCTATTTGCTGTATCTTTGCTGATGATGATGTGCGTGCTACGATTACCCCAGCCAATACAATGTCCTGTACATGTACATGTTGAGCTTAGTCAGTGCCTCTTCCGTGATCATTCTTTTTCTTGACACCAACCACGCCAACAGTCCGAAGCTATCTTAGGACTGTATTATCAATGTCTCCTTTTACTACCCACTACATTGTAAACCATACTATCCAGCTATTTCATGCGGAGAATCAAGATTGTTTTGGATCTGGTGTGCGGTTGCTATGCGTTGCCAAGGAAAGTGGGTTCTCTCAGTTTGACATATCTCTCTGATCTCAAATGTGTGGGACGTTTGTCGGACAAATCCGGTGATAGGCGATGACTATTTTGCTTGTAACTTTAGTTTCCTTTGTCCGATTTAGAAAAACTAAAGACCAAACTCCTCAGGAAGCTCTAACCTATCCAAAAAGCAACACATAAGCCACAGAAAACCGATTTGAAAAAATGGTCTGAAGTCCCTAGTAGAGTGCTGCTGTGGATGCCGCCAGCCTTTTTACGTCCTTTGCCTTTGCCTTGGCTGTAGCTACTGCCTGTAAAAAATAGGATGTACAGGTTCCTGCACGAGTATGAGGGCAGTACCGCGGAATCCTGCCCGCGCCGCGATAGCGGCAAGGGCTGGATGATCTGAGCAGCGGTGCTGACCGAGTATGAGTGACTGGAACGTGTTTCCCGTATGCACCCAAGCCAAGGAGATCACTCACAATCTTTGAAGTTTGAGTTTACATGAACCATTCTGTGACTTGACACAAGTCCTGTATGGCTGTATGAGGCTGTGCCAGTGTGAGATGAGTGAGAGTGACTTCGACAACCGCACACGGACTACAGACTCAGTACACGACTTTTGCATTGTACTTTCAGACCACAGAAGCTTGTCATTGAAATGGTAGACTCATGAGTGGATTCTGTCCACTGCATGCCCGTCGTCAAGTGACGACGGGCAGTGGATTCTGTCCACTGCCCGTCGTCACTTGACGACGGGCAGTGGAACTAGTTCCATCACCATTCATCAGGCAGGATCGCGCTTTCCAGCCCGCGTAATTTGATCTGTCATTGGTCGACTCCAAGTCCAAGGCGACAGTCATGTGACATACGGGAACTCATTTTATCTGCCCTGCCTTGCTTCTACAGTGGCGGATCCAGGACTTGGCCGAAGAGGGGGCCCAAGGTATCCGTCCTCCCCCCTCCCCCCCCCCCCTTCCCAAAAAAACAACAAATACAACAACAACAAAGTCCTGAAGTTGTGAAGAGCTGTTGTATTTAGGGTCCGGCGGATTCTGCCGGCAGAAAAATTGGCAGAATTCGGTACTTTTTCTGGTAAGTTTCATGCATGTTTGGTATGTGGATAAAAAAAAAATGGAGGTTTGTATGGTTCTGCCAATTTCACTGCTTTTCGAGCAGAATATGCCACCTTTTCGAGCAGAATCCGCCGGTCCCTAGTTTTATTCCATTCTCACGACATTTTCAAACTGCACTGGAACATTTCCACTCGACAGCGGCTGCGAGGGACCTTTGGACGGCTCTTCAACGCGAACTCTCTTATCTACCGGTCCACTGAAGAACGACCTGATGTCAGACCCTTTCCTCTTCATCGCATATCTGAAGGTAAACCCGTTGGCTACACGCGAAGTAGAGAGAGCGTAATAGTTTCTGACAAGTGAAAAAGAAAAAAGGAAGGACGAAGTCGACAGCACCGTGCACCATACAGGACTTCAGCCCAACGCGATCGCTGCACTATGCACCAGGCCCTGCATTTTTGGCACGTTTTTCACATGTTTGAAGTGCGGCCGTGTCCTCAGGTCGCAGTGCGTACAGTAGTTGTACACAGCGCGCTGGCTAGTACAGTGCGTGACACCGGGACACTTATAAAAGTACGTAGCACGCGTGACCCACTTGACACGGCAAGTCAATTTTCGAGCGCTCATTCTACAGTCTACTGTAATCCTAGACCAAGGTCGAAATTTTCAAAGGGGGGGCCCAGGCCCCCTGGGCCCCCCCCTGGATCCGCCACTGTTCTACTACGATTTATCCCGGCTGTTTACCACGTGACGTGTACGTGGGTGAACAAACAGGCGCCTAGGCCTGTTCTACATAATCTTTAGTACAGGCGACATCGCTCACTAGCACTGTTGCATGTGATGACACTTGAACAGCTAGTCCGCCTCTGCTCTGGCAACACAGACAGTCGGCTTCATTTCATAATTGGTGTGGGAGCATCATGTCAGCAGAAAGGTCGGCCAGCAATGAATATAACTTGTTATGTAGACCTACATATGGATGTACACGAGTAGCACTGTACTTTTGTAGTGTGGAGCAGGCAGTAGAATCTGATGTCATGTTGTACAGTCATGTACATAATCTACGCGTAAATCTACATCTTCTGACAGATCAGACAGATGAATGAAGCCACAGAGCTCTGGCCGCTGGAGCGTGCAGCGAACGTGTAGAGAGGATCTTGGACTGCTGCACCGTCCGTGCTTTAATTGAATGCGGAATGGTTTTTTTCTTGCTCGTTGCCGTCTGTGGGTGTTCTGGGCGGATGCGTGTTCTGCTTGCGGCCCTTCATATTGTTGTTTTCTGGGAGTTTGAGTGACGCTCCGTCGCAATCTGGTTGCGGAAGTGAAGCGCTTTCGTTCGTTACCTGCCCATCGGCAGGTGGCGTTTAGATTTGTGGGACTACCAATCGTCCGTGTCAACGTTACCAGAATAGCGGACGCCGGACAGGAACCACCCGGCCGTTATCGGGAGCAGGTGCTTCTCCCTGGCTTGAAGTCAGGTAAGCATCTCCTATTCAGTCCCTATGTTTCACTGAAGCCAAGGTGTGCGCTGAGTTCTAGTAGCACAGCAGCCCTAACCCGTAACGATTTATTGGAAAAGGCTTCTGCTGATGTACAGTACTCCGTGTCGTGTGCTCACATTTGTCCGCATGGTATTGAAGCGCAGCAACGGCAATTCAAACGCGAAGGAATTTTTGGCTTCTGCAATATCCACTCACTCTCAATCCGTGTGCTTTACAAGCAGAGAAAATTAGTCGATGAATAATTTCGTCAAATTCCAAAGAAGGGACTTCTTCCAATCGGAAACGGTGACCTTTCACCAGAAAAACAAAATTATTTGGAAAGTTTTTTTGAGCTGAAGGTTTAGTGAAAAAGTTGTCAGCGCTTTCTAGGTTCTGCTCAGTGCCACCATAGCTTAGATAGTTAGAGCTATGCTCATGACAAGCAAGGTCGCAGGCTCCAGTCCTGTTGGATTTGCATTTTGTTCTCTTTTCAGGCAGTCCTAATCCCTGACAGATCACTTTGCAGGGGCGCCACCAGGTTCTAAAAAAGTTTTACGGCCGAAAGGAGGCGAAAAGAAAGAGGGGGTCTGGGGGACACGTCCCCCTTAAAAAATCTTATTATCGGGAGCAGGTTTCGTCACTACAATTGTCGCTTCGCACATCGCAATGTTTGTGACTTGATTGTCTTAGTCAGGCTGTCGGAATCACTGTTTTCTGTGTTCGAACATTGGTATGACCCTTCCCTCGCAATTGTTACGAAAGCCGTTGTGATCTTGGAGCTCTCTTCCGCACCAAACAAATTCTTCTCGTTTCGCACTATTTCGCCCAGAGTGAGTATCTTTTTCCTGGAGTTCATACCGGTCCACATTCCCACGTGAACCGTGAATTAAAAAAAATGCTCAGGGATACGAATCCTGGTATATCTCTTGAATTTGGCATGCTGAAGTTGACAATGGCAAGAACAAAGTGTTCTCAAATTCCTGAAATTCGCTACATGTGGTGCATGTTGCTGCGAAGGTAGCAGGCCTGAAAACACCAACAAAACCAGCGAAGCGCTTGTCAAGGAAAGAAGGTGCGGAACTGCTTACCCTATCTCGCTGGTGGTCGTTACGGTGTACTTCAAAAATGCTAGTTTGCCGTCATCGCCTGCCACCTGGAGTCATCGATTGCTTGAAAACGAAGTTTCATGACCTAAAATTTGAGCTCGCTTCTTGTTCACCGTTTTGTTGAGTACTGAAGGGTCTGCCTTAATTTCTGGTGAAGACGTTGACCCCAGCCGCAAGTGCAACAAAGCGGGAGGCCACAAACTTCTAGCTGACTTCTTCATTTCAAGTGGACAAAATAAATTTGAAAAATCGCTCTAGAAAGCGACAATTGTAATGATGCGGAGAAAGTAAAAACGAAGTATATTGAGTTGCTCTTGTTCATTCAAGCCCTCTCGTTGTGTATCTGTGTGTGTGTGTATCTGTGTGTGTGTGTATCTGTGTGTGAGTGTGTGTGTGTGTGTACATCGTAGGGCCCTCATTACCTGGCGTATCATACGTGGCCTGCTACATTACCATACCAGTAAAGAATGCTGGTCAAATATTCAAATAGGGCTTTCAACGCAAGGTTCATAACGTGAACCAACGTGGTAGGATATGTATGCGTGCAAAGTGTATGGAAGGAATGCATGCAGGGAGATAGTTTGTGTTTCAATACCACGTTCTGTGTGCCAAAAGGAAGAAGAAAAAAAATGATAAGCTAGCACCATAGCATATTACAACTATTCCGTAAAATGTACCTGACATGTCAGTGTGTGTTCAGGATCAAACCCCGTGTTATGTATGGAAAAAATGACAAAATATTAAAATGCAACCGTCGTACACCACTACTCGATTCAGAATCTGGGGAATCCAGAAAATTAATGATTGGTTTACAAATGAGTGGGCTGGAAATACCAGTCCCCTTGCTATGCTTTGCTTTCACCTAGGTCATGATGCGTGTCACTTCAATTTCTTACACTTCTATAACACTGAAAGAAACGTCTTTTCAATAATATTGTGATTATCGCATGATATATTTTTGAAACTCGGATGTTGAGCGGATAATAAATGAGCCGGAGCACGAAAAAATATGACCACAGACCAAAAATTCGATTTTCAGTTTTTTGTTTAACCCTTTACCTTCTGACCATAATTCCCAGGCAGTTCCAAATACGATATTTCTCACCTCATTCTGAGAATATCTTTGGTTATAATCAACCGATTTTCACACTCTTGGGCATTCTGGAAAGCTCTCCACGAGCTGCGTACAATGAGCTCAAACTGGACACTACTGAGATCACATATCCAACGCCAGGGTGCTTCAAATACTCCCCATCGCTGGGTATCCGAGAAAATTCTCTCCTCGTCAGCCATTTCTCACTCCTTCATCGTAAACATTTCAAATTTGTTGTCCTGGGTTTCTTTTTATGCTGCCCACGCGCTCAAAACATGCACAGGTGACTCAGCATGTCAGGAGAGGGAAATCCCCAGCTCAAGGCCAGTCACTCAGAAAAAAATCGACTTTTGCCGTAACTGAAATGTCGAGCGCGATATCTTTGGAATGCGGCATCGCAGCTCTTCGCCGATTGTGGCAATGAACAGCTGGGCTCTTCGGCTTCTTCCTATATATTTAGGTTTTGAGATTCCGTCGAGAATTGATCGAGTTACGAATGTTTTAGTGCATGCATGTCCATCGACCAAATTCGGTCGATTCATGTACACACAGAAGGTAAAGGGTTAAAAATGATCTAACACACCTAATGTTCACTGTCTGAAAGTTTTGGATTGATCGGACATGTCTAAGTGTTGCTACAATGGTATTATATGCAGCACTGTTGAAATGGCGATATTCTATGTACAGCAATGGGATTGTCATTTTTGCACACAATTGATATGCCCCTTGGTTCATCCTTTCCGGGTCAATTCCTCTGTCCAGGGTCTTATAGCATGAGCTGACAGGTACTCAGCCACATCCAAATTGTCTATAGGCAGCTGAGCTGCTTGTCCGGAATGCCTCCTGTTTGGAGCACCACTGGAGAACCGCCAGCGAAAACACGGTCAACATCTGTAGCTGGCGGAAGAAGTTGGTACTCCATGTCCTCTCCATCACACTCCACCTGTACTTTCAGATATACAGTGTACACTGCTGCACACAGTCTTCCTCAACATACTAGACGTCGCACTCATATTCCCCACACCAAAGCCCATCTGCACACGGTTTCTCCGCTCGCCAGAGAGTACTGCTTTCGCTGCATACTGCTCATGCTAGCGATGTTCCGCATAAAGGTACTCAAATTATCGACTTGAGCAAGTTGAGGGAGCAGCAGAGTCCATTGATTGTTTTTGCACTTGCAACCAATACTGGCATTGTCCCGGATATGTGCAGCGATGTCCATTCTGGCCAAATCATCGGCCGACTCACCTCCCAAGTCAGTGTCGATGCCAATCGCTTGCCAGGTTGTCATCAGAGTAGAATTCCTCGTCACTGCAGATCGTGGGACTACCAGCATCAATTCTTTTTACGCTCGATGAAAGTGTCGCCCTCAAATGACTCGTCGCTGTAGCCATCATCGTCTTCCTTCTGTTTCCGACCCGAATCCTCAAAATAGTTTATCCTGCGCATGGAGTGCGATGATGTCGTCTTCTTCCGCTCCGCAGTACATTACTACTACTAGGCTCTTCTGTCGATACATCGATGACGATCAGTTTTAGGCGACTCAGCGCAACATGGAATACAAACTCAAACAAATAAACTTACTTGCAACAAAGAATTACATCCGGAACAGTCCAGTCGACCGAGCTAGCTCCGCGAGGAGAACAACAACAGCGACTCGCGTTGCAGTGCACTTCGTATTTTTTGCCGCGGAATTCAAATCGCGATTATCTCGACTTTTTCAAAAAAAGCTGTGGTCATGTTTTAGCGCGCTCGGGCTCAAATATAGAAATGAAAAGTACACATGGATACGAGTTCAGAGTAACTGTCCACCATTAAGTAGTTACTATAGTAACTGGATACTATAGTATCTAGTTACTATAGTAACTTTATACTATAGTAACTAGATACCATAGTAACTAGTTACTATAGTAACTAGATACCATAGTAACTAGTTACTATAGATACTAGATACCATAGTAACTAGATACTATAGTAACTAGGTACTGTAATACCGGAAAGTCTAACGAATAAAAAGTTTAACGTTTTTGTAATTTTGGCATGATAACGTGCAGAAAGTTTAACGATGGCTACCTGGCCACCCTTCTGTATGCGCATCTTTACACAGAAATCTAGCGATAACGTATTTTTCAAATAACGAAAAAGAATTGGCCGCTAAAACGTTAGACTTTGTGACTCGCTAGACTTTGCTGTTATACAGTAACTAGATACTGCTATACAGTAACTAGATACTGTTATACAGTAACTAGATACTGTTATACAGTAACTAGATACTGTTATACAGTAACTAGATATTGTTATACAGTAACTAGATACTGTTATACAGTCACTAGATACTGTTTTACAGTATCTAGATATTGTTATACAGTAACTAGATATTGTTATACAGTAACTAGATACTGTTATACAGTCACTAGATACTGTTTTACAGTATCTAGATATTGTTATACAGTAACTAGATATTGTTATACAGTAACTAGATACTGTTATACAGTCACTAGATACTGTTTTACAGTATCTAGTTACTGTTATACAGTAACTAGATACTGTTATACAGTAACTAGATACTGTTATACAGTAACTAGATACTGTTATACAGTAACTAGATACTGTTATACAGTAACTAGATACTGTTATACAGTAACTAGATACTGTTATACAGTAACTAGATACTGTTATACAGTAACTAGTTACTGTTATACAGTAACTAGATACTGTTATACAGTAACTAGATACTGTTATACAGTAACTAGATACTGTTATACAGTAACTAGATACTGTTATACAGTAACTAGATATTGTTATACAGTAACTAGATACTGTTATACAGTAACTAGATATTGTTATACAGTAACTAGATACTGTTATACAGTAACTAGATATTGTTATACAGTAACTAGATACTGTTATACAGCAACTAGATACTGTTATACAGTCAGAAAGGGTTTAACAAACCAGTTACAGTCGACATTCTTTGTTGCCGTGGGACTGTGGCTTGTGCTCGTTTTCGTTGCGCTTACCTTCCCCTCTTTGGTATCTTCTTAAATTAACCTTGGACCTTCCGAGTTGGAAGGCTGTTGGTTACCGCTACGGAGATGTGTTGAAGTTAGGTGTCAGGTCGTCGAATGTCTCAGTACTCTGTCAGTGTTCTGCCTAGTTGTTCCACTTTCTGACCGTATATAGTATCTAGTTACAGCCCTAGTTAAAAACAAAACATAGCGAGGGCTCTGGACTGTCATTAGTGCCAGTACTGTATCCATACCTGCTCTCTCATTTATAAAACTGAGAACATAAATTCTGCTGGCCCATTGCAACATGAACATGAAACATGTAGTGATGAAAGCAGGGATTTTCCCACTGTCCGTAGGATTTCTAATAATCAGACAGAATAGCGTGCAAAAGTGTTTGTAAGATCCGATCAGCAGAAATCACCGTTTAATGTGTAAAAGTGTCTGCAGGTGCTGGTAGTCGACAATGTGTGGATTTGTCTGTACATGGTAGTATATGACAGTGTTGCTGTGTTTGTGTGTTGCTGTGTTTGTGTGTTGCTGTGTTTGTGTGTTGCTGTGTTTGTGTGTTGCTGTGTTGGTGTGTTGCTGTGTTTGTGTGTTGCTGTGTTTGTGTGTTGGTGTGTTTGTGTGTTGCTGTGTTTGTGTGTTGCTGTGTTTGTGTGTTGCTGTGTTTGTGTGTTGCTGTGTTTGTGTGTTGCTGTGTTTGTGTGTTCCTGTGTTTGTGTGTTGCTGTGTTTGTGTGTTGCTGTGTTTGTGTGTTGCTGTGTTTGTGTGTTGCTGTGTTTGTGTGTTGCTGTGTTTCAGGTATCCGTGTGGTGACAACACTGGTGAAGGGTATTGTCACAAATGGGGCTATGGTCCAGCAAGGATGAGAGCTCCGGCCTCCAGTCACAACCAGCTGACCAGAGTGATCGAGCTCTAGGGTCCAGCATTGATGAGAGCTCCGACCACCAGTCACAACCAGCTGACCAGAGTGATCCAGCTCTAGGGTCCAGCATTGATGAGAGCTCCGACCGCCAGTCACAACCAGCTGACCAGAGAGAGCCAGCTCTCAGGTCTAGCAAGGATGAGAGCATCGACCACCAGTCACAACCAGCTGACCAGAGGGATCCAGCTCTGAGGTCCAGCAAGGATGAGAGCTCCGACCGCCAGTCACAACCAGCTGATCAGAGAGAGCCAGCTCTCTCTGATGGTGCTGGTAAGTGAATTGATTGCTTTAGTTTATGGAGGGACAAAAGTGTAGGACTTGATTTCAAGGGTCATTTCAAGGGTCATTGCATGGTCCACTGCTTGTAATGGCTTTCGTTTCGAGCAAGCCGGGCATATTCATTCGTACGGCTCCATGTGAGATGCAGTGGAACTCGGATAAGAGGTACTGCCTCGGGAGTGGAAAAACGAACTTAGTACCAAGGTTTTGCAGAGCAAACGCTCGCATGGATTTTCGCGTCTGGGCTTGCGAATATTTGTGCGAATGTTCACGCGAAGTTTGTGTTTTCCATGATTTTCGCTCCAAGTAAAGTACGAGTGCACTCGTGCTTGTTTGAGAAGTCGCCTTCGGTAGATCTACAGAGCTTCATCCGACTGAGAATTTATTTGCTGCAAGTGGCTGCACCCTGAGACAAGAGCTTTTTGCATATGTTGTCGATAACCGGAGACCCACAGATAACCATGTTGGCCTGTGCCGCACTCCGGTGCTGCGAACACGCAAACACTCACACAAAGTTTCGCTTTTCGTGATTTTCGAGCAAACAGTTGTGCAAAACGTCTCTAGTATCTGAAGTACTTCTTATCCAAAGTTGACTCTTGCTAGACCCTGCAACATGTACGTGGTTAGTGACACGAAACCAAGCTTCCTTCACTGCAAACAGCCTCCTCAGCACTGTCAACATGCTAAAATACCTGTCGTGCAAACCTGTCAAGTGGAACGGTGTTTGAAAAACACCAAAAAAGTACTTAGTACACTCTGTCTGCACCTGCTGAAAAGTCCTTCATATTACTACTTGCAATTCCTATCATGGTACGTCGTTTCCCAAACACATTTGTATATGAGCTTGCACGTCTTACCCGGGTATGGTCTAAGTGAGTTCCACTGTAATTCTAGAAATGTAATGCAAGAGCCATGAGGCCACAACGTTTGTATGCAACTTTGGCAAGCCATGCATGCAACGTTATACAGCGTGTTGGCAAACGTGGCTTTCTCCGACCTCGTGACTGACGTGAAAACACAGCAAATGCATGCGCAGTATGTAGGAGTGTAGCATTGCAGGAGAGTGAGGGAGAAACCCTGGACATGATAACTTGTATTTCTACCATAGTTGACTGACAGAGAGTCTAATACCGTATTTCCCCGTAAGTTTGTACCTACTCACTTTCGAACTTAGCAACCACATGAGTACTTACTTTCGGGGGTGGTACTATCTTCCGGGGAGTACTTTTTTATCGGGGGTAAATGACACGCAGTGGGAAGCCTGCGCAACTCTAGTGTCCGTGCATATGATGAAGAGTACACATGTACTCTTGATATGATGTATGTACTGTACGGTGTCTGTACATGTAGGACGGGTACGAACTTACTATCTTTCGGGGGAACTGTCTTTCGGGGTGATAACCTCGGCAGTGGAAAGTGTATTTTTTATAGGGGGTAATAAGTCATTGGGGAGAACTTACTTACGGGGAAATACGGCAGTCCAGCAGCCAGGCCCCATAAATATTCACGCCCGTTCCCACTTCGAGCACACAACAAATGGACACCTAAAACCTGACCATGACACCTAGTGCTCCCTATAAATCACATTATTTCCTTTAGATTCAGGATGCAAGGGCATAAAATACGGAAGAAATTGTTTCACATCTGTAACCATAGCAGCGGCATAGTAACAGCATAGTAACTGTTACATTGGAGACAATTTAGGATATTTTTTTAATTATCTATACCACCGGGTTCGCACAAAATGCCTTTCAAACATACAGAAAGGTGCAGTGCAAATAGGAAAGAGGGAAGAAACCATTCTTCTGTATACATATACATGTACGTGTACTATGCTACATAATCATTGATTTGTATTACACAAAATGCATGGCATGCCGCCTAGGTTGATAATTAGGACAACAAGAAAGGATTGAAGTCAAATCCTACATAATGAACATCACTGATATGATGTACAATGTCCGTCAAGATATCCAAAACCAAAGAGTAAGCATATGAAGCACACATGAACAGAGACTGAAAGAGCTGAAGAAAGACGTGAGGTCTAGACAAGGGCTCCGCTGCATTGCAGTGGCGTCTTGGCCTTACGCGATCTTGATGCAAGACGTGCTGATGGTCACAAAGAGACTCTTTCCAGGCGTCAAGCGACTTGCAAACTTATCGCTTGCTCTTGCAGTGAGGAAGGCAACCAACCGCACCTTGTTCTTGCCCTTAGACAGATTTTTTGCACCATATGCTATTGTGGCGCATCGTGATACCAATCATGAATGGCAGCAAATTTATCATTAATCAGTTGCCTAATGGGTCGGTCCGTTGCCGAGAACGTCACCTTTGGGGACTGTGGAATGACCCGCGACACCGGCAACGTTAACATGATAATGCTCATCTTCCACAAAAACAAAACAAAAAACAGTGCTATGATAAACTACCTCCAGTCACCAGAAACAAATACAGTGCATTACGCATATGGACAGAGATTACACTAGTACATGACTGTATACCAATCGTAGAGTAACAAAACAAGAAAGATGGAAGTTATCGGGTCTATACCATCAGAGTTGGCAGCTATATGTACAGTCAACTTCGCTTATAACGACACTCGGCGGGGCATCAAAAAGGTGTCCTTTTTCGCGAAGTGTTGTTATACCCGAAGTCTCATTATATGAATTACAGTGGGATGGGACTTTGCTCTGGGCATGGAAATTCTGTCGTTATTTGCGAATTGTCGTTATGTCCGCAGTCGTTATTAGCGAAGTTGACTGTATTGGATTCTCCTGGTGTGCAGAATGACGCTGGGAGTGTGGTTGATATCCACTGTTGGTTTGCTGTCGTCAGTGTCAATCGCAGTACCTTCACTCTTTCATGTATAATACCTTTTATGCTCCGCACGACTTGGACCACAACACCATAGATATCCACACGAAATGGTAATAAATCAAAGAGGCCTTCTTCATTGCAGTTGGCGCAATATATTAACGGGATCGCGTCTTCAGCGTTTCCGACCTCCAAACTGTTATAATCATTATAGCTGGCCAGCCTGCTGTTTATTGGCAGACAAGAATTGCGCTGCTTCTTCAAATAGGCAGTTTATTGAGGTCTGTCCATGACATATTCAGCATTGCTGTGCGTGGAAGGAAAGGTGCAACTTAAGACTGCTGCTGGCCATAGCCAGCAAACTGCAACCGTAATCTGGGCTTCGGCTGCCACAGGTACATTGACAGAGAGATAGCCGCATACTGCACATACTGCAAACTACTGACTTTATGCCATTGCCTCATGGATCAGAAGTCACCACACTGAAAGAAGAACAGCAGAGGAAAACAGAACTGATGCAGTCAGCAACAAAATTGCTCCTTCACTTCATTCGACGAATTTGGTAGTCGTGCAATGCAAGAAAAAAGTCAGAGAGCAGGAGACCTATTTATTTAATGGGCAAGCACCAGTGCTTTGATGCCCATAATAAAATTTTGATGCTCAGAATTTCACCACAATCATACACGTATACTGACATATCTACACGATGCGACCAAGTACTCCACAAATTCAGAAAAAAACTAGTACTTCACGAAGTAGTGGTTGCGACTTCGGCGATGATTTGTAAGAAAGGTTTGCTCCCCACACCGGAGCTCGCGCTATTCCGCCGACTTTACTTGACACTTGACTGACTCACGACTGCCATCCAGAGCACACGAGAAGTCCATCGAACCTTCGACTCGGCAAACCTGCAAGAAAGCACCACTCCCTGCTCAATACACAGTGTTTCGGGGAATTCACCCCTCATCAGTTGAGCTTGAGTAGGCTGAGGAAGATTGTGCCTGAAGAGCACCACTTATATAGTGCTCTCCAGGCACAAACATCACCAGGGATACAAACTTACAGAGACGCTCCGCTTCCAGCGCGATAAACACCTCGTGAACACCAGATAGCAGCGTGAGTCAGTGTCGCAACCACTACTTCGTACTGTTGTGCCCAGCGCGGGCTTGCGACTAGTTAGTTTGGAGGTGACAGCGTTGCGAATGACCGAGGGTCCTCGACGTCTGTCTCACCGTCCAGGAGCGACACTGACTCACGCTGCTATCTGGTGTTCACGAGGTGTTTGTCGCGCTGGAAGCGGAGCGTCTCTGTAAGTTTGTATCCCTGGTGATGTTTGTGCCTGGAGAGCACTATATAAGTGGTGCTCTTCAGGCACAATCTTCCTCACCCTACTCAAGCTCAACTGATGAGGGGTGAATTCCCCGAAACACTGTGTATTGAGCAGGGAGTGGTGCTTTCTTGCAGGTTTGCCGAGTCGAAGGTTCGATGGACTTCTCGTGTGCTCTGGATGGCAGTCGTAAGTCAGTCAAGTGTCAAGTAAAGTCGGCGGAATAGCGCGAGCTCCGGTGTGGGGAGCAAACCTTTCTAACTAGTACTTCAGTTGGTGAAATAGTCCACCTCTGTCCCCTAAACTCAAATGCCCCTGTAACGCTGATAAAGGATAGGTAGATGCTCACTCAGAGTGGTGTTTGAAAAGTACCGAAACCAGTCGTGACGAATTAGAGCATGCTCAATTGTCTCTTCTCATAAAATGACAATACTGCCTGTACGTGTTTTTTCGGGTGTATTTGTGGGGCACATAGGTATCACTCTAATTCCTCATGCATCCGAAAGATAAGGCTTTGGTCCATCACCCCACAAAGCGGTTTTAGTGTCTGCGTTGAGTAAGCGCCTTACCTGGTGTGAAATTGGTGACCATAATCCTCGCTTCGGCAATTACAAAAATGAAACATTCATCCCAGATGGCTGCTCACGAACTGCAAGCTCCAAAATAATTTTCCAGGTTACTTGCATAGTTGTCAACATTACTCCGAACCATCTCTTCAGTGGAGGAAAGGTCTCCTGACGACACTAGAAGGGCTCTAAGCAGCAAATTTCTTTGAAGTATTCGCCATTTGGAGATAGAGAAAATCAACAGAAAACAAGCCCATACGGCGCCTTGGAGGCTACGATTCCCACGAGAAAATGTAAAACGGTCTCTGAACTGAAGCCGTGAAGGGCCTTGGCGCATGGACTGCATAGACTGGATGTTACAAACTATGCACGCGTCTGCTCTGCATGGTAGCAAGAGTACATAACCTCCCAGGTTAACCGGATAAAATACTCTTGATGCGTAATAGTGCATGGCCTAGGTCACCTACTAGCAAGAGTACATAACCCCAAGTGGGGTTATGTACTCTTGTTACTACTACTACTACTAGTACCTGGCTGGCTAGGTCTAGGCCCTTTGACACCGATATCTCATAATGGGGAAATCCCTCCATGCGGTGCTGCCGAGAGTCGTAGAATAACTACCGTCCCCCCCCCCCCACACACACAGTGTGCTTGAGGTGAAAGAATCAATGGCCGATTTGGACGAAAAGTCTGTTTTACTAGTCAATGCATTCACTTGTGAAGGCAACGAACAGTGCAGTCGATGCCCGGGAATCCTTCTCTTCAACTTAGCATCGTCAAAAAGTTGTGCGGAAGAAGTCGGAACGAAAGTCAATTCCTAGAGGTATTTTCAGGGCCTGACTGCTGGACAATAAATGACTCGACACTCTTAACTGTGCTTTGCGTTGTTGCAATAAATAGACTGTGCGCTCATGTGCACGTGTACTGGTTTCCTGTGTTCATGTCTGGAGTAGTCTGGCTGTCATGTTCATTGGCGAGCTGTGTGGTCACATGCTTCGCCATCTTAGTGCAAGACAGAGCTGTCTGAACTATCTACGTGGAAATAAAAGTTTAATTAAAATTATCTACATGATTGTATGAAAAGTATTAATGCCGCAGACATCACCACGCAACATGAAAATTTGCTTACACAGATTAGGCTTGTGCATACGAACGCAAACAGCTTCAAGGACCTTCAACTACTGGAGATAACGGGCATGACACAGTACAGAGAAATGGGAATCGCCACACACACTCAAATAATCGGTACGAGATAACAAATGCTAGTACACAGCTGACTTCTTACGAACTTCACCCTCATCAGCTCCATCACCTTCCCTGCCACTTGACTCCTCATCGTCCGTTTTATCGCCATCACCACCAGCCGTCTCATTGCCATTCGCCTCTTCGTTATTGTCCTCATCATCATCCGCCTCCTCATCATCCGCTTCGTCATTATCCGCCTCGTCATTTTCCGCCTCGTCATCATCCGCCGCATCATAAACCAACTCATCTTCACCGCCAGTCAGTCTCATACCATCCTTGCTCTCCTTGCTACGTCTTCCCGGTGCCTCTAGCTCATCAGCGTTTCCCATTTGTGTTTCGTTTTGCTTCTGGCTTCTGTTTCCCTTCACTGCTTTGCGTGGGCCTTGGCCATTCCTGAAATATATCTCCTGTTAGTAATTTGCAACCGACCTCTGCTGTCTGCTACAGCGTGCTGCGGTGCCCGCACAACGGGACACTGTGTCAACGAAGTGGTTTGAATTTCTGTGATTGACAGCACTGTAGTTGTTGCCGACTATTTATTTATTTATGTAAATTTATATCATTATCTCATGGCACATCATGATGACAGCCAGTAAAACTGAGACAAGGGTGAAAGCCAACCACAGCAGTAAAACAGATAAAAGAACACAAATAAAAGGCAAAGAAGGCAAAGGAGGAGACAAACTGTAGTATCCCCGCCCGACCAATACGGAAGTAGTACGGAACTAATACGGAGCTTTGCCTGATGTATAGTTAGTGTATCTCCGTATGTAAGCGTACGGCGTCTGCTGCATAAAAGCTGCTGCGCATTTCTGTTTTGAAGAAGATGAGATTATGATAATAACGAGCTATTCAACCTCCAGGTGTGCACCGGAGAGAAAGTCAGTTATTTTGCCGCTTCTTCTTTCACTAATAATTATATCTCAGGTGTGTACCTGAAAGAAGTAGAATAAAAGTAATTCTTGTTGATTTCACCGCGCCTACCACTCGGCTACCCATTACATTGGTGGCAGCGGTGTAGTTTTAAATAAAACAACGTGATTCGACCCCAGACCCCCATGGCTCAACCCGCTGCAGCTCCCTGCGACGAATCAAGATGAGAATCATGTTTCTTGCCTTCCTGGGCTTGGCCCTGCTTATTAGCTTGCAGCACAGCCAGGGTGCTAGCGTGGATCACCCTTCTCTACGCATGGCATCCACTGGAGACTCCAACGGCGATTCCAAGCGACCCGCTACCTACATGTATACTACCGGTGGTGGTGGCGAAGCTGATGAGAATGACGACATGCAGGCTGCTGACCAAGACAAGAAGGGTATTCCCCTAGACCAGCAGCGTTTGATTTTCGCCGGCACGCATTTGGCAGACGGCCGAACCCTGAGTGACTACAACGTTCAGCAGGGGTCCACTATTCACTTGGTACTTCGTCTCCGTGGTGGGATGCAGATTTTCGTCAACACTCTTCCTGGCTAGACCATCACTCTTTACGTCGCGCAAAGCGATGCTATCAACAATGTGAAGACCACGATTCAAGACGAGGAGGGAGGTTACTTGTCTGACGCCGAGGTAGCCGCTCTGAGTGACCGGCTCAACGAAGATGAAGGTAAAACCTGGCTCGCCCTCCGCCATAGCTCCAGCCGCCGCCGTGGTTACTAACGCTGATTCCAGGTATGGCATTTTCTTTCCTGTCTTCCTTCAGTCTCCCTGTTCTCTTCAGTCTTCCTTTATGCGAGTGTGTGAATCCAGTTTAGTTTGGTAGGCGTCTGATCATGGTGAGCCACGGCTTACCCAGCTAACGTGGGACAATGTGTGTGACAACGCCCCTTATAGTTATAGTGTATTCAGTTCGGTTTTTGAACTGCGATGTTCCTGGCGGGTTGTGCCAGCGTAGTGCAGCAAGAGTGCTGTGGTTTCAGGTCCTATTTGGAGGACAGTTCTTTCCCTTTTGACCCCGTGAGATCGTGTGAACCTGGTGTGCTTTTACTTCTATTTTATGATTTGTTATCAGTTCATTTCTTCTGTCTACTCTAAGCGTTATCATTTCCGATATAATTTGCCATCTTCCGGTTGACGCTCTTGTTCATGACTCTTCACTAATTTTTGAAAATCACGAGGGCGTGATTATCTGTAGGAAGGGAGGGTGTAGTATCCCTGCCCGACCAATACGGAAGTAGTACGGAACTAATACGGAGCTTTGCCTGATGTATAGTTAGTGTATCTCCGTATGTAAGCGTACGGCGTCTGCTGCATAAAAGCTGCTGCGCATTTCTGTTTTGAAGAAGATGAGATTTTGATAATAACGAGCTATTCAACCTCCAGGTGTGCACCGGAGAGAAAG
The DNA here is from genome assembly GCF_964019385.1 of Sycon ciliatum. Classification (NCBI taxonomy): domain Eukaryota; kingdom Metazoa; phylum Porifera; class Calcarea; order Leucosolenida; family Sycettidae; genus Sycon; species Sycon ciliatum. Next base: position 7,825,467 of record NC_088653.1, on the reverse strand, counting down.
TCAGTTATTTTGCCGCTTCTTCTTTCACTAATAATTATATCTCAGGTGTGTACCTGAAAGAAGTAGAATAAAAGTAATTCTTGTTGATTTCACCGCGCCTACCACTCGGCTACCCATTACAAAACCAGCAGGATGTCATGCAAATACATGAAACCTATAATTAAGCAGAGATTTTAGCAACAAAATTATCCATCGACGTGCTGGTCTTGGTCTGCGTTGGTAATTTTGCCCAAAACACATAGCCAGCAAAGATCGGGGATCTAGTGAATAGGGACTAGACCCTAGGTGTTGCTTGGCAGGTGTGACAAGGATAGCGGTGGAGTCGGCGAGACGGTATTCAGCAGAGAGGGTGTTCTAGTGTGCAACTTCGCTGTATGTGAGCGAGTGAAAGCCAGAGTGTCTATGGGCTGCTATGTTCTCATGCACACCACTACTACTAGACAACAGGAACTAACTAGTGTTGCAGGCATTATTCACGTGCCGCTCAAAAGTCAGGTACTCATCATTGGCACCAAAATATTTGGCATTGGTGGAGGGTGGTATATCAACGCCTGCACAAGTCAGCTTTAGGTGGCCGGGAATCAACTTTGCAGGCTGCCTAAACATGACAAATTTGGTCTTCTGGGGGTTGAAAATCAGGCCCTCGTCCGTTAATGCTTGGTGCAGGCGGGTGAGGTCTTCATGCAGCCTATCTGTTACAGCGCTTTAATTGTTGCCTGCGATGTAGAATGCTTTGTCATCGGAATATATTTGGCTGAGGGAATGGTGAAGGGAAGACGAGATATCACGGACAATCGTGGATATGGCGTCTAATTTGGAGACGTGTTTTGCTGAGTATTCTTTGCAGTTGCAGTTTGGGTGTCAAGTCGTAGCTTTTCCCTCCCTCCCACTCCTTTCAAGGTGGCATATTGTTTATCCGTTTGGGAGGGGAGGGGCAAACTGGCCGCATATTTTGTCTGTATGTTGTGACGCCCGATTCCAGGCAGTCGTGTGAACCCTCAGTGGGCGATTTGCTGGCCTCGGTGGCCGTTTGTGCGCAATCGGCGGGCAAGGTGATATCGGCCGACGGTGGGCAGTTTGCAGGCCTCAGGCGGCAATTTGCGCGCCCTCGATGGGCTGTCTGCTGGTTTAGCCCTCCACGGGCAGTTTGCTGGCCTAGGCGGCCATTTGGATGCCCTCGGTAGGCAGTATACTAGTTTATCACTCAACAAGCGATTTGCTGGCCTCGGCGGCCATTTGGACGCCCTCGGCGGGCAGTATACTAGTTTAGTCCTCGGTGGGCAGTTTGCTGGCCTAGGCGGCCATTTGCGCGCCCTCGGTGAGCAGTATGCTAGCTTAGCCATACGTTGGCCCTCGGCGGGCAGTATGATAATTTAGCCCTCGGTGTGCGGTTTGCTGCCCTCGGTGGCCATTCATACACCCTCAGCGGGCAGATGCCAGTTTATCCCGTGGCGGGCGAGTTGGCTGGCCCCGGAGGCCATTTGAGCGCTCTCGGTGGACAGTATGTGGTTGGCCCATAGCGGGCTGAATGATATAGCCCCTGATGGGCCGTGTGGCATAGACCCGGTCCTTGCGCGGGTATTTTCTTCATCACCGTCATGCATCTTTACTCAAACATGTATGTATGCATGTATGTGTATGTGTGTGTGTGTGTGTGTGTGTGTGTGTGTATGTGTGTGTGTGTGTGTGTGTGTGTGTGTGTGTGTGTGTGTGTTAAATGGTGTAATCCCAGCACAAGTTGCTATGTCTAACGTAGCTGTTCGCTATCATCGCTTCTGCGATGGGCATATCTGAGGTCTGAGGTGTGTATGGGGGGGGGGGGGGGTGCTCCCATATGCCAAAGTGTATTCTCTTCGGTGAACTGGACAAGACCCGGCCACGTCATGGGCCCCGGAAGCGGTGGCGGGAAAATGTTGTGTCCGACATGAAAGACCGCCAGATAGTGGACTGGTACGACCCCGCCCAGGATCACAGAGAGTGGAGATCAGCATGCAGCACCATTCCTCCGACCGAGCCTGTCACCTTAGACTTCGTTTGCACTTGTGGAAAGTGCCATCGCCGTCGCCAGGACTTGACTCGCCACGCCCGATTCTGCTCGTGACTTGAACACTGTTGGTCCCTTTGGGACCTGCTATCATCTCCTGATGGGCATATTGTATTGTATTGTGTGGGTGGGTGAGTGTGTGTGTGTGTTTGTTTGTGCGTGTGGCTGCTTGTGGTGTGTGCGTGGAGATTGTGTGCATGTGTGCGTGTGTGTGTGTGTGTGTGTGTGTGCATGTGTGTGTGTGTGTGCATGTGTGTGTGTGTGTGTGTGTGTGTGTGTATGTGTGGAGGACACATGTTCAACTCACGGCCTCCTTCGTATATCTTGGCAGCCTCGTTAACCCTGACTCTCGTGTTGGCCTTGAGGTTGATCGTCGTCTTGCCAGCGCAACTCGTGCATTTGGAGTACTCCGCTGTGTGTTTAACACTCCCAGCCTGTCCATCCGCACAAAGAAAATGCTGTACGAAACTTGCGTTCTGACTGTTTTGCTGTATGGTGCTGAGTGTTGGCCGGTTCTTCGTCGTGATGAGATCCGTATTGACAACTTTCATCATCAATGTCTACGGTGTATCCTGGGAGTCTCGCGCTGAGATCAGAAGTTGAGTCATGTCCGGAATTGTGACCTCCGTAAGCGTTGGAGGGATGAGGATCTGGTGTCGGACACTATGCGCCGTCACCGCCTCCAGTGGTTGGGCCATGTAGCTCGGATGCCTGACAACCGTCTCCCTAAGCAGTTGCAGTTTGGATGGCATGACGCTCCCCGACCAGCTCAGGGACCTCGTCTTCGGTGGAAGGACAGAATACAGTCAGACATGAAACTGTGCTAAATTGATGAATGGTTTACTCTGGCCCAGGATTGTCAGCAATGGAGAGATGCGTACCGCACTCGTGTGCAGGGTCCTGCCCCGGTACCGCTCTCTTGCCTGGTATGTAAACGGACATTCAAGAGTAAATCTGTACTTGGACGACACAAATATTCTGCTGATCGCCAGCTGCCTGTAGCGGAACAGCCGGACGCACGTCAATGCCATGCCTGCCTTCGGTGGTTCCGAAGTGCCGGTGGACTGGCTGTGCACAAGTGCACAACACCCGCCCTACCCCAGCGCATACCAATCACCAGCCGTCCGTGTTGCAACCAGCACTGCGCTACCTGTGATCGCTGTTTTAAATCTGCTCCTGGCTTTCGGCGACACAATTGCAATCGTGGACGGCGTCGTGGCGGAGCGGCTTCCTAGTGGCAGTGCTGCCTTCTCTCGAACTCTCTCTTCTACTCTCCCCTGTCTTGGGGGCGGCGTGGCCAAGCATTTGGCAGCTGTACACCAGGCCAGGCCAGGTGTATGTGTGTATGTGTGCATGTGTGTCTGTCAGCGTAGGCGCACGAGTGGCATGCGGGAGCACTTGGAGGTGCTTACATGTTTGTGGGTGCTCAGGCTAACACTGCTAAATGGTCTCTATAAGAGTGGCTGCTGTGCTCCTCTTGCCCTATTCACATCTTTATTGCGTTGCCTTGACGAGGCTCTGTGCCTGCCACATAGAGACGGGTAAACTAGGGCTCGCACCGCCACTCAGACTTGTATTTTCAACCAACATACATGCGAATATTACATCCACCATGTGGTTGAGCGGGTATAAGCCTTATTCTAGAAGTACTCTTGTATCTTGATTGCACGCGCAAGAACGTTGTTATGCTCTGGGTATCTGTTTCTTCTGTTTAGGTTAAGGCTAGATTAAAGAGGAACTGTCACCAAATTTTTGTTGTCTTATCTTGTAGTTCTTTGGCTCCTGATCACGATGGTGTTATCCGTTTTTCTCTGCAATGACTGGAAGTGGGTGAAAACTTGAAAAAAAAGGTGCCCAAAATTGTCCCGAAGTACCGAGTGACGTCACACCGGACTTGACCTCCACGTGTACATTCGTCGTCAAAAACGAAGTCCAGCCCGTGTGCTGGTCGATCGAGCTAGCTGTTCCAATGTACGGTGCACGTGTGCCTTTGGGACTGTAACACAGATGGGTATGTCGTACCGAAGGAGAATGCTAAAGAGGCAGAGACCCACGTGCAGCTACAAGGCCAAATCAAAATAAAAAGCAGCTGAGCTTGCACCTTTTTTGACTTCTTCCGCGAGGATCTAGTAAGTTTTATTTTGTGAGCACGGAAGTACGTTGTTGTTTTGAACTTTTCGTGTGAGGAACAACACGATGATGAGGTCGTATGCAGAAAACAGTACTCCTCCGGCCGGCGATAACACCACCAACCCGAGCCCCAAAGGAACGCGATGTAGGTACGTGAAGGCGATTCAGCTGGCGTTATTGCTGAAGATGCAGATGACCAACTCTGACGTCTTTCATTTCAGAGCCAGGTGGGCAACACCGCCACCTTCGATACAACGACATAATTTTCAAGTACGAGGCATGTGTGTCACACTAACAGCAAACAAACATCCTTCGACTCCTTCGTGATCACGAGTAAAACAAAGAGCTGGAGCTTCGTGGAGGAAGTTTCAGTGCGACAAACTGCTGTCGACTTTTGTTTTTTTTGTCCCTTTTTGGCGTTCTCATTGTGTACAACGTACACATCAGTGTCCCAGTTCAGAAGGCAAGCGTGCACCGTACATCGAACAGTTGGCTCGATCGACCACAGCACACGGGCTGGACTTCGTTTTTGACGATGAATGTACGCGTGGAGGTCAAGTCCGGCGTGACATCACTCGGTACTTCGGGACAATTTTGGGGACCTTCTTTTAAAGTTTTCACCCACTTCCTGTCATCGCAGAGAAAAACGGATAACACCATCGTGATCAGGAGCCAAAGAACTACAAGATACTGTCTAAGCAGAAAATTTCGTCGGTCAATAATTTCGTCCAACTCCAAAGAAAGGGAGTTCGTCCGGTTGTAAATTTCGTCCATGGATCATAAGAGTGTATTGAAAAGATGGACAAATTAATATTAGTCCAGCATTTAATTTAGTCCAACAGCTCGTTGGACGAAAAAGACGAAATTAAATTCCAGACGAATATTTCTGCTTGTACAGTAAGACAAAGAAAAATTGTTGGTGACAGTTCCCCTTTAAGGCTAGAATAAGGCTAGATTAAGGTTCGAACCGGCCTAAATGGTAATATTGATGATGGGTGACCTTTGTTACTAGTATGTGGCCTGCAAAGCACTCCGTAAGCATTTGAGCTGGTCACCTGACTCTAGGTTACAAGCTCCACCGCAATGTTCCTACACGCGACTGTCTGGGTGTAATTGTAACCGCACTAGCAGCCTATTTCCAGATGTGTCTTACCATGTACAAGTATGGTGCCTGCATCATGTCTTCAGTGGCCCCTGCTACATACGTCCTACTATGTGGTAGTCTGCGAGTAATCAATGTACCCACAGGGAGTCTCAATCTATCCCAAAACTTGTCTTGGATGGCTGTGTTTGCAGTTTTCTCACAATCGAACTATGTAGGCTGAAGACACGGCTCTCAACTTGTGATTGCAATAATCGCTCAAGGAATGGGACCTATATTTGTTGAGTTATAGCGCTCAACGAACGCGCATATTGCCATACGCTCAAAGACTTTTCCGCAGGGCATTGGCACTTGATTTTATGTATGATGACTGGCGCTCTAGTTTATTGATTGCCTTGTAGCAGTAGCTTTCCTGGAAGCTATATACCGTGGAATATTTATAGAGATTGGCTGCCTGATTCACGGGCCTTTCTGGGTGGCGTGTTTTTTTATTGAAATTTGACCGTTTTCCCTTGTTGCTAGAGCCCTAGCAGCAGTACCCTGTCAAAGAGATAAACAAGACGCGTCGCAAAACGACTCCTGACTACAACATCATACATCCACATGCACACTTGCCTGGACAAAGACAGTTTGGGGAATGTCATTACAACTAACATCACTACAGACACTAGGTAGTTCTAGAACAGCCTGCGCGTCTGCAAGTGCCAAGGTGTGTGGGTATTTGTGGGATGTACTAAGTTTGCATGTGCATCACAACACAATGCTTGCAATCCACTTCTCGCTCATTTCCTTCATACAGTGGTGCTAAGTTGTGCAGTGCACATAACAGACTTACTGAAACCTATCTCCAGTCAAGTTCGTGTACCAGAAAGCAGTTATCTAGGTTTGCCAGTGCTGAACACACTTTACAGTTCTAAATCATCACTGCTATATCACTAGTAGAGGATGGCTGGCTTTGATGTAGATCAGTCCAACCTTTCAACCTAGGTCCAACAGATGGTGGCTTTGCCAAAAAGTGATTCATTAGTTTTCAAAGATGCCATGTTGACAAATACATGTTCAACAGAAGAAGATGATGCGTTCCCTGTCCCAGTATTTACCTATACACCATGCAATCCCAGTATTTACCTATACACCATGCAACCCCAGTATTTACCTATACACCATGCAATCCCAGTATTTACCTATACACCATGCAATCCCAGTATTTACCTACACATCATGCAATCCCAGTATTTACCTACACACCATGCAATCCCAGTATTTACCTATACACCATGCAATCCCAGTATTTACCTACACACCATGCAATCCCAGTATTTACCTATACACCATGCAATCCCAGTATTTACCTATACACCATGCAATCCCAGTATTTACCTACACACCATGCAATCCCAGAATTTACCTACATACCATGCAATTTCAGTATTTACCTATACACCATGCAATCTTACCATGTACAAATAGACATTTCTTTTCCATGTGCTTATGTTTGTACTGTAGCAATGGAAGCAGCGTCTGAAGAGGAGAGTAAGGACAAGTATCTACCACCAGATATGGCTGATGTGGACAGTGATCACTACTACTCAACCAATGCACCTCATCCAGATCTGGTGAGAGCATGTGAAGATGACGATGTGGAACAAATCCGACAAACCGTGAATATCGGCACTCCAACCGAACCTGTGATTAGACCGGATCTCTTGAAACAAGTGCCGGAGCCATACTTTTACGTTTGGGATGATTCGAGAATTCCCATGACAATCATGGTAAGTCAGAAGTATCTCCTCCCTCCCCCAAGTGAATGCTGCTTTGCCAGTGTCGCACCAAAGCAATTTTCACCTCTCAAACTATGTACAACTTGCAATTAATTTCAACAACTTTTAGCGGTGCACTAGTTTAGGGCTGCAACGGGTAGGGGTTTTGTCGGGTAACGGGTCCGGGTATTTTATCCGGGTAGCGCGGGTACCCTATCAGGTATTTTTGACACAGTTTGTACTGTGAGTGTGCACTTGCGCTACATAGAAATTGTACAGTAGCATGTACATGTAGCCATGCTATTTCCATGCACCGTTGCAAAAACACTGTACTCCAACCACCTGATTGATTTCTCAGGAGAAAAATGGATACCCTCCTACTTCCTCTGGAAAAAAAACTTCGTGACTTTTTGACATTACTTTTCAAGGAGTTACTGAGCTCAACAGAAGTGTTCTTTTGGAAGAGAAACACTTCAACACATTCAATCGACATATCTACAATATTTACAGGATCGATTAGTGGGAGTAGAGTGTCAGTCTGGGTCGCCATCGCTCAACTCATCACCGCTGAAACCGTTCCAAGTGGCAGGTCGATTAACTGGATGTCGTATGTCACGAAGCTTCTCTGCGTCTCTGATCATCTTCGCTGTTACCTGGATGCCTTCTCCAACTATTTGCTTTCACTCAGATAGCAACCGGTTTGTACATGGGGTAGTGGTCTATCCGAGAACGTACTCACGAGTAGTGGTCTACCCGAGAATGTACTCACGAGTAGTGGTCTACCAGAGAATGTACGTAGGTAGTGGTCTACCAGAGAATGTACGTGGCTAGTGGTCTACCAGAGAATGTACGTGGGTAGTTGTCTACCAGAGAATGTACGTGGGTAGTGGTCTACCAGAGAATGTACGTGGGTAGTGGTGTACCAGAGAATGTACGTGGGTAGTGGTCTACCAGAGAATGTACGTGGTTAGTGGTTTACCAGAGAATGTACTTGGGTAGTGGTCTACCTGGGAATGCACATGGGTAGTGGTCTACCAGAGAATTCACTCCGTGTACCGTATTTCACACTCGCAGCCACACGCTAGCAAAAAAACAAGGCAAGAAAGTAATAAAGAGCAACCCTGCCAGCAAGAGAGATGTCAGTGCAAGACACGGGCAGAGCAATGGCACGGTGTGGGTAACTGGGCAGCAGGGTAGCACCTGAAAATCCGACTCCCCGAATTTCCAGACATGACCGCTACACCGGGCTGGCGGAAAACTCGCCTTGCCGCCAAAAAACTCTTCTAGTAATATGGGACCTGCCGCACTGCCAGTCACAACCAAAAAGCCGAAGATAAGCAAGTGGAAGAAAGCAATCATACAAAAAAACGCTGAGCCCCTCGGAAGAGAAACACAGCATGCCACATGCCATGGAAAACCAGAAAACAGCGGACAAAACAAGCAAAACCGTACAGGACCCAAGGGTTGGTGGGCGGTAAACCTCCAAGCTAACATGAGGAACACAGGACCATGTCATAACATGTGGAAACTGAGCACTACTAGCAAGGCTTGAGCTTCGTGATTCGCAGGCTCACACGTTCCCCCCCCCCGTCCGTTGGGGGGGGGGGGGGCTGTGTCCACGTCGTCAATCTGCCACTCTCCTCGGCGTCATACATTCCTCATCCTCAGTCAGTGGTCGCCCAATTAGCTGGAATTCCAACTGGACCAGATGCCAAGGGCAGTGTGGGGGAGCGCACCTCTACAGTAATGTCAAGGCCACCACCCAAAATTGGCATGCATGTCCACCTCCTCCAGCAACTGGCCAAGTACATCAGCTCCACCCGCCAAACAGTCCGGCAAGTAGGCCACACATGGCAGATCCCCACCCAAGGATGGCAAGGAGCCACGCCTCTAGCTCTGCTTTGAAGCAGACATGTGAAGACGGTAATAACACACAGTTTCTGTCACTCACCATACCAGCCAGCCCTGCTCTTGATTACAATATGCCATGTATTCACATGCCCATCGATGTTGTCAGCTTTACTAGACTGCTCACTGATCATTTAGGCAAGGCATTCTCCACGTTCGTGAGCAGGGGCTTATAATCTGGATTCCGCATAGCCTTAGGCTTCATGGGTCGCCGTCAGACTGTGAAGGACCCAAATATTCGCTCATGTGCCGAACATTCCTTGTACATGCTGGAGTATCTAGTATTCACACGCCCACTGAATTCGTCCGCTTTACTAGACTGCTCACTGATCATCCAGACAAGGCATTCTCTTCCTGCGTGAGCAGGGACTTACAAGCTGGATTCCGCATAGGCTTCACGGGTCGTCGTCAGACTGTGATGGACGCTAATCTTCCCTTATGTACTGAACATCTCGTGTACATATCAGAGTATCTGGCAACATCCTGTGCACAAGGAGAGACCTGCTGCCCATATTTCATCCGTCCATTTCCATCCTTCCAGTACTCGGGCATTGGCATGGTGCCCAAGAAGAATAGTAAACTACGCATTTCCACCATTTATCAGCTCCCGTTGGCAAAAGTGTTAACGATGGCATTGATCCGTCCGCGTTTAGCCTGTCTTATATTCGGATTGACGACGCAGTGCAAACAATCATGGCCTACGGGTAGGGTGCATTGCTGACACAGCTGGGCATCCGCAATGCATTCCGCATTCCGCTCATCCCTGTGCACCCGCCGGACTGGTCTCTGCTTGGTATTCAGTTATTATTATTATTATTTATTATTATTATTGTAGAAAGGAAAAGGACATACGGATACGAGTTAAGAGTAACTCTCCATCACTGTAACTGGATACTATATACAGTCAGAAAGTGCAATAACTAGGCACAAAACTGACAAGAGTACTGAGACATTCGACGTCCTGACACCTAGCTTCAACACATCTCCGTAGCGCTAACCGACAGCCTTCCAACTTGGAAGGTTCAAGGTTATGGAAAGACCAAAGAGGGGAAGGCAAGCGCTTTGTCAAATATCGTACTGGTCTCGTCGTCGTCCAGTAACAATCGACATTCTTTGTTCCATTGGGACTGTAGCTTTTGCTCGTTTTCGTTGCGCTTGCCTTACCCTCTTTGGGCTTTCCATAACCTTTAACCTTCCAAGTTGGAAGGCTGTCGGTTAGCGCTACGGAGATGTGTTGAAGCTTGGTGTCAGGACGTCGAATGTCTCAGTACTCTTGTCAGTTTTGTGCCTAGTTATTGCACTTTCTGAATGTATAATCCAGTTACAGTGATGGAGAGTTAATATGTCCTTTTCCTTTCTACATTTATTTATGGCTCAACATCCGAGTTTCAAATTATTATTATTATTATTATGTTTGTTTGCGTTTGCATCAACCTGCATAAAGCAGGTATATAGCCTTCGCTTAAACTGCCATAAAAAAGAAACCTCATCCTAAGCGAGAGGACTAGTGGAAAAGATAACGATAACGAGATACAGAATACAAAGAAATCCAATGAGTTAAACGGGTATTCAGTGGCAAGGGAAATTTTGCTTTGATCGAGTGCTGCTGCCGTACGGCCTACGCTCCAGCCCACACAACGCAAACTCGACCACTTCTTGGGAAACCCTCCTTTGCGTCAAGCATCGTCGCACCAGGCAGAACATTTGCACGGCACTTATTGCATATCAATAAGAGGTTAGCCGATCGCCGATGCTCTGTCTCGTTTCAACCTGCAAGCATTCCATCAGCTGGCGCCATCGGCACGGCAAGCCCCAGACACTACAATCCGCTTCCCACTGCTGGACTGATGCGGACGGTTGCCGACCTGGCAGCCATGGCAATCACCCTGACAGCATGGTGAACATACACCACTTGGAAAAGATTATTTATGCAATTATGCGCGTAGTGGAGATGGACGTCCCTGGCGGCTACAGACATAATGCTCAGGTGCATCGCAGCACACTTCCCGCAACCGGTGGAACTACGGACATTTCATGTGTATATGGCTGCAGTGTGCAACACGAATCTTGAAGCCACTCCACAACCTTGCCCGATTGCGCCATCCTGACATATTTGATTGCCTATCTATCTGATGGCAATGACGCACTCTTACGCTACCACTCTGGGAGGCTGCTGCCTAGGCTAGATCGAGTTGCTGTGCCTTTCCGAGGCATCGAAAGGTAATTTCGAGAAGACGCTAGTAGTCGTACCGCCATGCATATTGAGATGAGAGGTGCCAGGATAGATTCGCTTGGTCCTGATCATTCCAACAAGCCCAGGAGGACGAAAATCCATCAAGGTCAACTGAACTTAGAGAAAAAAGTTGTTCGGACCTTTGCGCGAAAACGATACCAGGAGAGTCAGTGCGCTGGAAAGGCAGTTTGCTGGAGTAAATGGGGCCAGCACGGAAAAGGTTAATCAGGGCAATGGGCCGATGGAGGAGCAACAGTGTCCTGCGCTACATCAGGACGACCGACACAGACATGGCGCAGCTGATCCAAAAGCTGCGAGAGGTACAAGCGCATTGCACAACACAATGAGGTATGTAAGCACTCGCCACGCGGGCACACAACTCACACTGATGCATGTACCCACACACTTGCTTAGACCAGCTGCCGATTGCTTGGAACCGCATGGCAATTTGCTCTGATAAGGTCATGCTGACAGACTGCGCTGATAGCAACAGCAGCGTCATTCACATACGTGCATTTCAATATGTCACAACTTCGCATGGAGGTTGGGCAAACATGGGCAAGCTATCTCCTCTCATCTGGCAATCTACCACTGCCTTTGGCCATCACACTCATACGCCCACACTCCTGCCCCCTAACGGGCATCGCACTTTGTTCGTTAGCGGTCCGCACTTCGTGCGTGGACTATCAAACATACTATCATATGAGCCGTCTACACTCCGCCCATTTCATGGGCTGCACCTCGTGCGTGGAATATCATACATACCATCATACATGGGCTGCATCTCGTGAGCGGATGATCCTACATATGAGTATCACATGCCAGATTCGGTTGCCCTGCACTCCATTAATCCTCCACACGTTGTGTGTTCTCCACTGGTCTGCAATAGTGAGTGCATGCGTGTTAACAGGGGACAAAACAAGCAAAAAACGTCCCTGACCCAAGGGAGGGAAGGTGGGTGGGAAAATTCGAGGCTAAAACGTGGAACACAGGACCATGATGGCAGATAAGAGAGAGAGAGAGAGAGAGAGAGAGAGAGAGAGAGAGAGAGAGAGAGAGAGAGAGGGAGAGAGAGAGAGAGAGAGATAGAGAGAGAGAGAAAGCAAGAGAGAGAGAGAGAGAGAGAGAGGGAGGGAGAGATAGAGAGAGAGAGAGTGAGTGAGATAGAGAGAGAGAGAGTGAGTGAGATAGAGAAGAGGAGGGAGGGAGGGAGGAAGGGAGGGAGGGAAGGAGGGAGAGAGAGAGAGAGAGAGAGAGAGAGAGCTGCGCAGTGGAAGAGCAACAGTGCATAACAGAAAAATGGTGAGTTAAAAATAAGTTTTTACACTCTTTGGCTATGCTCAGCCCTGAAAAGCAACATTTTTTCACTCACATAGCAACCGGTTTGTTCATGGGGTAGTGGTCTACCAGAGAATGTACTCATGAAGCAAAGGATAGTCAGGCGAAAGCAATGTGTGTGGATACAGAAAGAAAGTTGTGCTCTGAGTCCGCGATATACTTATCCTTGGAGGACGCGGACCTCCAACCACCGTGCCATTGTAGCAATCTGTCCACAATGCCTGAGTTAGCTGCGGCCGTCGCACCACCTGATCGTAGGCTGAGGAGATGTATGGTGTCGGGTCAGTCTGGGTGCGGCCCACAGCCAACTTGAGGATTCCCGTGGCTGTGCTGTAGCTCATGGTGCTGCACACGCCTGGCCCAGAGCGGGCGGAGGTTACTTTCCCCAGTACATGTTGGCCGGGTGAATTTCCTCCTTGATGGAGAAATCTCTCTGTTATGCGGACCGGACATGGCATTGAGCCGGTGAATTTGCGAGCGACCAGAATCACGTCCCCTGCTTCAGTTAGTTGTTTTTGTGACTTGGCATGTGCAAGGACATAATTATGGGTCGGGGTAGAATCCAGCGAGGACACCACGAGACGATGCAAGTCGTCCCAGGGTAGTAGGGCAAAGAACCTAAGACAAATCATGGTCGTACATTGCAGATCCCCCAGTTACGCATCTGGTTGGGCCAGGGTGGACATCAGCCGACGGAACAAGGACTGTGAGATCAGAGTGCAGCGGGAGACGGGACAAGCACAGATACGGAGAGCGGCGACTGGCAGTTACGTGATGACTGGTTCCGCGATCGGATCTGGGTGACCAGCCTTACGGTGCAACCAACATAGAGCCACGCAGCCTTGTCAGACAGGGGCAAACATAGCGGCTTGTTGGATGAAACTCGCTAGGTATAACTACACGTGTACTGTGCGAGCTGGGAAAGGGGTGAATCCGGCCCCAGAAGCTCACGTATGCCAGCGACCGAATGCTTGCAGATATGCCCTGCCTGTAGATGGTGCCACGTCACTCAGCAGGACGAACGGTAGAACGTCGACCAGGTGCTGAACGACTGGATTATGTATGGATGCTAGTTCCGTCCAGAAGGGTGAGGACGCTGAACAAGGCACATGCAAAACGCACGCACACACACACACACACACCCAGGCACAGGAAAATGACACACGGGGGATCAGGTATATACAGACTTTGTGTTGCTCCTGTTAGTTTTGTCGGTGTTCTGTCCATGTATCGTGGGTGTGGGAGAATTAGACTATTATTATTACATACCGAAGGTTTATACAATGAATAAGAACAAATGCAAAGGAGCCATCAAAACTACGCTCCTTTCCGCACAAAACAGCAAGAAAGAACTAAGGAACAAAAGAGATCGCGTGCCTTGCGCACGCAGGCACGACAGGCTAAATCAGGTACAGCAGAAGAGAATACGTCATGATGTACAAGAATGCATAAGTACTGACGCAAGTCAGTACGACGTAAGAAGAGCAGCATGAAGTAGTACACTGTACACATCAAGGGGGGTCATTCTACTTCACCCCTCCCCCTGGTGGCCACAATAAAGGACACCAACACAATAAAGAAAAAGAATGAGAAAATAAAACTGCAAAACAGCCCAAGAAACTGAGCAAAGGCAAATATCACCGAAAACGCACGGGTTGCTGCAAATCGGCTCGGTTGCGCAAAACAGGGCCAGGCTGCACAACAGCAGGCTCATGCAAAGGCAGCAGCACAACACAATCATCCAAATCATTATCTGCAGGCACACTAGCACAGCTGTCATCAGCGCACACATCGAAAGCAGGATCATACTTCAATAAATCAATATTGATAACCTTTTCGCCAGAACCATCTGTACGAATAATGACAACAGTAGATGGCGAAATGACAGATTTAATAAGCCAACCACCTTCGTACGGCGAAAGACACTTCTGATGACGTGTTGGGCGACGGAGCATAACTGGTGTGTCGATACTGTATGGACATTCAAAGGCATCGCTCGGTACAGGATCTTCCTTCGACAATTCCATCTCGATGTGGTCACGGATCTGCGCGCTGCGTTGTTGCAAATGGTCTACCCACGCACTGGATGACATGCTCGGCTGCTCAGACTCCACAATCCCATTGGTCGGCTGCCAACCACACATGGCTTTCATTGGCGAAATGCCAGTTACTGAATGCGGCCGTACTCGGTAATGGTGTAGCAGCAGATCGAGATCAGAACGCCAATCTCTTGACTCTCGCAGTACTTTCCGAATCAAGGTAAGTAGCGTGCGGTTGAACCGCTCGGCTGCTCCCTGCGATTGAGGGTGCCTAACAGCTCCATGACATACGGTAACACCAAACTTGGTGAATTGGGCTTCCACGATGACGTTAGCGAACTCTGTTCCATTATCGCATCGAATTACACGGGGCGGTCCCCAGCGACAGCACACAGACACAACAGCTTGCGCCACACTAGCACCATCATGGTGACGTAACGGGATGACTTCGGCATATTTAGTGAACATATCCACACACACTAGAACGCAGTGAAATCGATCATCTCCACCTAGTTCTAAAATGTCAATCTGCACGACTTCCCACGGATGGGACGGAATCACAGCACGCGCTGGCGGGGCACGAGGGCCACGACGAGGATTCGCTGCTTGGCATTGACCGCACGCCTTGACGAACTGCTGACACAATGACGACATGTTCGGCATGAAACAATGCGAACGCAGAAATTGCCACATGGTTTCCCATCCCGCATGGCCAGTGACACGATGAACAGCCACTAATACACGCTCATGTAAAGACGACGGAATAACAGGCACAGACACTTCATCATTCACAAGAAGCTTGACCGTACGGATCAATACGCCATCAACTACGGACAGTTGAGACTTGACCTTGCAGTACGCATCAACAGAGACATCTTCACCAGCAGTCAACTGCGCAACGACACGCGAAATAACTGGATCGTTCTTCTGTGCAGCAGCTATCTCAGCTAACGGGACAGGACTGGTCGAAATCGCGGCAGCTGTAGCGACAGTGGCAACACTATCCGCCAATGCGTCGGTCTCACGCTGCTGCTGCTGCTTCCAGTACCGCATGTACCGCTCGGGCACACGGGTCAGTTGATCCGCCAGGTTCTGCTTCGACGGAACCCACACTACTTTGACAATCATGTCCGATGTAGCGACCAGGTCTTCAATGATCTGCAAACGACGTTCAACAAGAACTTGCTGCAATCCGCTGACTTTCACACGCTTCAAATTATCTAACAGTGACGTCAGCCAGCCATAGACGGTTTTCGAATCGGTGTGCAAAACGAGATTCTGCACATTCCACTTGGACGCAAGTGCAAGACCCTGGATAGCAGCATCCAGCTCTGCAATATTGATGTGACGACGGTCGTTCGGCTTCCGTAACCACGCTTGGTCTTCCACGATCTGGTCACCAACACCAATAGCGACACCGGTTGCAATATCCGAAGCGTCACACCACACGCTCCAGGTGGCAGCAGTTGGGATGTTCCAAACACCTCGCACTGGGTCCTCCGCCAGCACGCGCACCATAGCTTCTTGGCACAGCCGAGTCAGCTCCTCTGGCAGCGGTTCATCCCAGCCACGAACTAACAATGCGAGCCGCTTCAACCATGAACACAGCGGTCTCAGCCATGAGCAGACGGGGTAGTGGCTGGTCAGCTTCCCACACCACTGAAATACATTCCGCTTGGTTGCCAACTGTGGTGCTTCGATGTCTGTGATGTCGCGCCGTTGCCAGCGCACTCCGTCACTAGCAGATGACAGCTTCAAACCAAGGACAATGGCTTCGTGAAGCTTCACAGCAGGCTTCGTAGGCAGACCGTAGGTCTCTAAGCAAGCAGACACAGACTCTGACTGCTCGGACGGAACAATGATGTCGTCGATAAAGTTATCAGCATCGGGAAACTCACGGATGGAGTATTTCACAATAGCATCCATCAGTTTTGGCGCCACACTAAGACCAAAGGCCATCCGCTCCATGCAGTAAGTCTTTCCCTGCCACACGATGGTCTGATACGGGAACAGACTTGGATGCAGTCGGACGTTCAAGTACGCTTTCCGGATATCCACTACTGACAGCTCCGTACTCTTGGAACGCCAATCTCTCAACTTCTCACCACAGACCGGAACGTCATTGCCAGGATGAGACAATATGTGATTGTTGAGAAGACGGAAATCCAGACAGGGCCTGACCGGTGTCGACGTCTTGTGTTCTTGGCAGGTCGCTAGCAGGGGCAACACAGCAGCTGGCTCACCATGGATAGCAGGGTCGTGAGGCACCATGAAGCCACGGTCAATCCACATGGCGACTTCGTCACGAAACTTCTGCTCTTGCGATGACGTCGACTTCCCACGGGAATACTCGCCAAGTCCACTGCCGATGGAAGAAGTAGGTTGCTGTCCGCCTTTCCATTTCCACTCGACTTCCCAATAGCCACGCTGCGGGTCAAAGACAGCTTCACCGTCGTCCATACTAAGGCGCACAACGTTCTCGTCTTGCGTGACACCGACATGACGAGACAGCTTGTTGGCAGCAGCTACTGGAGCAGTCGACAGTGTCGGTAGGTCAGATTGCTGCGGACCAAAGCCCACACCACACAGCACATTGTCCACGTCGCTGTACTCCAAGTGTACACCTTGGTGAACCGAAATGATATTCAAGCCGATTATCATGTCTGCCATGACTGACGACAGGTGCTCGACTACAAGAAAGTCGGCCTTCGTCAGCGGCAGCTCAACAGCTTCATCGCTACGCTCGACTTCAACACAAACACGTCCCAGTATCTGCACTGCCTTACCACTAACATCCACAATTTGAGTGGCATCAGACATGATGTGCAGGTCCATGGCCGACGCTGCTGACGCTGCAATCAGAGAGTTGCTGGAGCAGGAGTCTACAGCTGCTGACAACCGATGCACATCATCAGCCTCACTCTGCCGTGCGTCCACATAAATGCGTGGCAAGCTACACGGGGACGATGTGGCAGTCACGGCTAAACAAACACCAGTGTCAGCTCCTGACTTGGCCGCGCTGGTCGATTGCTTGCTACGCTTGGGGCAGTTGGCCAGCATGTGTCCCTTCTCTTTACAGTGAAAGCACTTGCCCTTCAATTGGGGACATAAACTACGTTTGTGCCCAGACTGCTTGCAGTGAAAACACAATACACTAGATGGAACAGCAGTAGACGAGGATCCTTTGTTACTACTGCTGGCAGCTGCTGATACAGAACTTGGAAACTGGCGCGTCACTCGTTGCGCAGACCGTAATGCCTTCACCTGATCCGCACACTGGCAAATCTTCAATGAGCTCGCCGCGTTCTGCAAACAAATCTGTCCGGCAAACTCCACAGGTAATCCGGACAGGAACTGCTGTTTTAGCACAGGGTCCTCACTGACCTCTGTATGGCCACTGCACCGCAACAGTCGTCGCAGATCCGCCATATAAACATCGACAGTCTCATCAGTTCTAAGCTGACGACGCACAAATTTGACATATGCTTCCTCCTTCGTGCTGCCAAATGCAGAACGCAACTGCTCATAAATCAATGTATCGTCCTTCCGCGACGAATCATCTAACTGAGACCATACTGTAAAAGCATCCTTGTCCAAAAATAGTGGTAAGTATTCAGCTCGCTTCTCCTTCGTCTGCCATCCTTGTATTTTGGCAACAACTTTAAATTTTGCCAGAAAAGTTTCAAGGTCCTCGCTCCGGCCACCGCCAAAAGCTTTCAACAACGACAGACCGACAGAAGACGACATTCTCAGCAAGCGACACTAACACTAATCTAAGCCGGGTTTTGGTACCACTTTGTGGGAGAATTAGACTATTATTATTACATACCGAAGGTTTATACAATGAATAAGAACAAAGCAAAGGAGCCATCAAAACTACGCTCCTTTCCGCACAAAACAGCAAGAAAGAACTAAGGAACAAAAGAGATCGCGTGCCTTGCGCACGCAGGCACGACAGGCTAAATCAGGTACAGCAGAAGAGAATACGTCATGATGTACAAGAATGCATAAGTACTGACGCAAGTCAGTACGACGTAAGAAGAGCAGCATGAAGTAGTACACTGTACACATCAAGGGGGGTCATTCTACTTCATGGGTTCCAGACTCCCCCACCCGGTGCACTTTCCAGGGGTCTGACCTTCCTCTGTGTAATATCAAGATTGGATAAACAAGAGTGTGCAACTCCTGGATGCGTTCGCCGACGGCGGAATTTTTTGTTGACGTAATCTTTTCTACGACGCATGCGCTGCGAGTCTTTTGGAAAGTTTTGCCTCGTGCACTTGGCCGGGCTTTACATTACAAGGTCGGTGTCCAGCACGTGCTCTCACACTGCTCTGCGGCAAAATGCGCGCTTTTCTGGAAAAAAGGTGACGTCAACAAAAAGATTCCGCCGTGGGACGAGGTATCTGCAGAGTGTGCAGGAGAGAACCGGAGTTGCACAGTCTTGTTTATCTACTCTTGGTAAGATGCTTGTTGTGTACAATATGCGCCGTGTGAATTGAGTAGGGGACTGGGGGTGACAACCGCTGCACCGTCCGACCCAGGCGTCATGTTAACACGGCCTCACGCCTCATACCGTCATGCATACAGACAAGCTGAGACAACCATTGTTAACATCACTGCCCTTTGGGCTTCTCCCTCATCATCACTGCCCATTGGGTATCTCCCTCCCTTATCATCACTGCTCGTCGGTCATCTCACTTCACATGAGTAAGGGTAAGTTCATTGAATTGGCAATTCACACGGAAAAAACACTCTATACTAAAAAAGACAGGAACAGAACAGCATAGGCAGCAAGCACAAGAAAATCACACCAAGAGACAACACAAGGCAGCCTGTCAGAGGGCGGACTACACATGGGAGGGGGGGGGGGCAAGGTGATTAAAAAACAACTCAACTCAACTCTAAAATGAACGTTGGCCGAATGCTTATTGAGGAAGCGGAGGTCTATAATCAACCTCAAGTTTCCATTGCTTTTAGGGACCACGCCCACCGGGATAATTACATGGATAGCATTTTCTCCCACAGCCCCCGAACGCAACAACAGAAGGATTAGGTCAGACTCAACACTGGAGTGATTATTAGAAGATTTAGGTCACGCCCGGAACTGGGGCGGGGCGGGGCGGGGAGACAACACACAAAAAATAGCCATAAGGAATAATTCATAAAACAAAATCTGAGGCACCAATATTCCCCAAAAAGGCAACGGGGTGTAATAACCGCACATGAACGTTACTGTCACAAGCACTTATCTCGTCAGACTCCAGCCAGTCCGGGAACTCATGCTCCGTCCATCCGTCGACGAGCTCCAGCAGTGGTTTGTGGTTGCTGAGTCCAGTGTGGTTGGCGACTACTGCCTCGGCCGAACTGGGAGCAATGCTACGTGACCCAACCTGCTGGCAGGTCCAGCAATGCGGGGCGCTGCCAGGGGTTCGGCCATCGTTGTCAAACAGTCCGTGGCCTGATGGCCTTCGCTCGAATTGGGCGTTGTTGCTAATGTTGGATGCACGAACATTCCTGCCTAGGTGTGGCATCTCAGGTTGGAACCGCTCCCTGGGTTGTAATTGCCTGAGCCGACGACCTGTGGAGGCTGCATTGGCAAGTCTTTCGTCGTCTGCAAGGCTGTCACATACGCTGCCCTCCTCGTAGACTCTCACTGTTTCCCAGTCCTAGGAAACGGCTATTTCGAGTTGTTTCTGCCTTTACAGATTTATCAGTCCAGGCAGGCTCAGGAGGAGCTAGATGAACCGCGGCTCCATGGTTGCGAGTGGACATTGGCATGTTGAACTTTGATCCTAGAGGGTGGTGGCGTTCCCACGGCGGATGCGGAAAACTCGGCTTTCAGCCGAGTCTCACGCGAATCGTGAAATATATATATATTGGCATGTTGAAGTATTATTATTATTATTAGAAGGTTCTCCGCGTCGGCATAAATGCAATGTAGATATACACAGCATGTACAGCTTTCGCATAAGCCGAAGCGACAACAGCCAAACAGGATATTGATAGCGATATAAAAACATATGCGATATAAAACGGGTGAGGCCACCCAGAATTAATTCGTTGTTTCGGGTCACCCGACCGACCGTCTTTTTTCACCCGACCGCAATTTTTTTTAGTGCATGCAAATGTGCATGACTACAAGGTAGACTATGTACACACACGATCCAAAATATGTATAGCAGTCCAGACATCGACTTCAGAGTCAGAAGCAGCCTGCAGCACTTGGTGACGACGTTGTCTTCTACATTGTATCTCCGATTCTCAATCGGTCCTGAAACAGCATCAGCTCCGCCACTGCGTCGCTCATTGGCAGAAGTTTTCAAGGACTTCGGTGAGAGCTGCTCGTCAGACTCGTTTGCCAGCGAGGCCAAGATCTGGTCCTGGAGGGGACGTGGCCCCGGACCTGGATCTGATGGGACAATGGCTACGCTGGATCGACTACAGTCAGATTTGATCGACTGGCTTGATGGAGAAAAGCTATTCGATATGCACAATTGTACATGCATACACCCCTGCCCGCAGCTAAAATAAACCCGACCGTCCGACCCTGGTACGAATGAGTGAAGTGACCTGAAACAAGGAATTAATTCTAGGTGCTTGCCTGACGAAAATAGAATACAATTAAAACAAGCAAACCAGCAGCTCAACCGAGTTGAATTTGAATTTGCTGATCATTGCCAGGGACCCTCCGTGAGCAGTAACATATCTCTCTAGGATACGGCCGCAAAGGTAGCTCCATGCCCCGCGGTTCTGGGCGATGCTCCTCAGCTCCTCAAGATTCGCCGAGGTCTTGAGGGTCCTCCCAACCAGCTCGAGATCGTGTCTGAGCACGACCGGCAGAGTTGTGCCCCGCCTGCCCCTCCAGGTAGGCTCAGTGGATGGCTTGAAGTAGGAGCACATTGAAAGGTTCGCCGGTGCACTCTGGTCCAGCCGCAGCACGTGCCCAAACAGACGCCAGCGGGCTCTCAGGACCGAGATACCAAGTGGTGTTGAGTTTGTCCTCTTGGACAGGGTGCTATTCTTGAATTTAGCTGGGTACCGTATGCCAATAACCTTTGGCAGTTGTTGTCTATGGAACGCATCAACTCTATGCATAGCGGTGCCAGTGAGGCCCCAAGTCCCATTGTTGTAGCACAGGACTGGTAAGATGTATGTTTTTGTTTAGCCGTACTCTCAGCGATTCGTTTAAAATGGAACCACATATCCATAATGCCAAGAGTCGGTGCAGGGCAGCCGTGGCGAGTTGCGTTCTCCGCGCAGCATCCTCGTGGTCACCAATGGTGAGGCGCCATTCCTCTCACACTCTGTCGTTGAGCCATATGATGTTTGTGAGTTCTGTTTTAGATTCATTGATGTTGAGGTCCCAGGCTTTGAGGCACTTTGCAATGTCGGGCAGGAGCTCTTGAATACATTTGCAGTCAGACGATCGGGTCTTGCGCAGATAATCTGTCTCACCTCCCAAAGCAATGCCTCCAGGTAGATAATGAATAGGACAGGTGATAGTGAGTCACCCTGTGGTGTACCTCAGGTGGTCTGGAACTGCTCGCTCTTCCCTCCAGGTAACCGGACCTCAAGGGACGTGTTCCTGAGTAGCTAGGACATAATGGTGACCTCATCATTCTCAAGGAAGCTAGCTAATATAGTGAGCAAACGGTGCCTGGATATTGTGTTGAACGCTTTCGGCATGTCTTTGCCGAGCACGCCGAATGATTTCTTCACTCGTTGGCACCGTGCCGCCGTGCCGTGATCACCGTGCCGCGATCCATCTGTAGGACCAAACTACATTATTTAGCCACCCGCACTAGTACCAAGTGTTACCTTCACTGGGGGCAGAGGTAACTGCAGTTGGATCCCGGGACGGATACCTTGATGCCATCAATCCTTTTCGTCACCTTGTCCTCTCCCACTTACTGAGGTGTTGTGAGCCCATAAGTTGGATACTTTCAAGTCCACGCTAGTTTGCGGATTTCAGGGTGTAGGCCGTTGGGCGGTTCAATAGCTAATTGAGTCATCTTTCCAAGATTCCTTTGGAGTTTCTCTCCCCTCCCCGGTGAGACTCACGTGACCAGTTTTGGCAGTGAGCAAGTACAAGTGTGTGTGCGTGTGTGTGTGTGTGTCCCATATGGTGCAGTGGTATGTGCAGCGATTTCCAATCGATAGGTTGCGGGTTCGATTCTCGACGATTATGGTCACACACGTCTTTCTTCTCTTTCTCAGACTCTTCCTGACTTTTCTTTCATTCTCCTGGGTGGTTACCAACAGCCAGTGTATGCCGGAGTATGTGGTGTGGTGTGTGTAGAAAAAGAAAAAAAAGAAAAAAATGGAAAAATGAAAAAATTAATAGGGATTCACTGGCCAGAAAAAGTCACTTCAAACAGCTGTGTGGTGGATACCAGGCTAAAAATAGTGGCGGTCAATTCATCAGCCTTGCAAGCTGTTGGATGGTGTAATCCCAGCACAAGTTGCTATGTCTAAAACATAGCTGTTCGCTATCATCGCTCCCGCGATGGGCATGTCTGAGGTCTGAGGTCTGAGGTGTGTGTGTATGTGTGAGTGTGTGTGTGTGTGTGTGTGTGTGCGCGTGCACATGTGTATGCGGGAGTGTGCGTACATACTTGGATGGGTATGTGCGTATTTGAGTGTGCTAGCCTGTGTGTGTTTCTTTGTGTGTGTGTGTGTGTGTGTGTGTGTGTGTCTTTCTGTGTGTAAAAGTGGAGAAAGAAAATGAAAAATAGGGATTCACTGGCCAGAAAAAGCCACTTCAATCAGCTGTGCGGTGGACACCAGGCTAAAATTAGTTGCGGTTAAATCATCATGCTTGCAAGCTGTTGAATGGTGTAATCCTAGCTCAATTTGCTATGTCTAACATAGCTGGTAGCTATCATCGCTTCCGTGATGATGGGCATGTCTGAGTTCTGAGTTCTGAGTGTGTTTGTGTGTGTGTGTGTGTCTGTGTGTGTGTATGTGTGTGCGTGCGTGTATGTGCGAGCATGCAAATGTCCGTGTGTTTGTGTTTGTCTGTGTTATTTTGTGTGTTTGGGTGTGCGTGTGTTTGAACATGCTAGCATGTGTGTATCTTTATCTGTTTGTTTTGTTTGTTTGCGTGTTTGGTATGTGTATGTGTGTGTATATGTGTGTATGTATCTGTATGTGTGTTTTTGTGTGTGTGTGCGGTGTGTGCGCACGCGCCTGTGTGACTGTTTATGTGCATACGTGCGTGCAAAACATGTGTTTTAATGATGTGTGTATGTGTGTGCGTGTGTGTGCGTGTGTGTGCGTGTGTGTGTGTGTGTGTGTGTGTGTGTGCATGTCAGCGTGTGCGTATGTGCATGTATGTACGTACGTACGTATCTGTGTGCTTGTTTGTGCGTGTGTGCGCATTTGCGCTTGCATACTCAGGCTCTTCTGATGCTGGCAGCATGCTACTATGGCAGCATTCATTGTGTCCAGTTTTTACTGTGGTGTGATCCGTCGCTCTTGCACGGCAAAGTTATGTTCAATGTCTATAAGCCACGACAGGTGAGTACTGGCCAAAGTGCTCAGCGTGAAACTGTTTGTTCTGATCACTGGTTTATTTATTCTTATAAACTGAGCATGTGCTCATCCAGCGTCACTTCGCTGTCAAAGATGTTCCTAGAAAATTGCATGTTCCTCTCTTTGTAAAATTTTAATGTGGTGAACATTGCGCCTCAAAGCCATAATAGAGTAAAACCTGTAACTAAAGACCACCGTGACTAACAGCCAGCCTGCTGCTACACACCACTTCGCCAGGCACGGACGGTCTCATATACAAAAATGCACTGTGACAAGCGACTACCTGCTGAACGCATCCAGCGGCCGCCTTTTCTTGTCCCAAAGTCGATTTTTGACATGTAACTAGCGACAGCAGTGCAGGAAATCAAAGGTTGTTCGAAGCCACTTCTTCGAAATTTTGATGATTTTCTGTCCTGAATGGACTCTTTCGATACTACAGCTGCACGAATTAACGCAATCTCATTTTGACTATGGACTGAACTGCACCTGGCATAGTTTCAAGTGCTCCCATGAGCAAACATGAAAGGAAACGTCTTGGAGAGCACCTGCTCGAACCTGCTCCATGATCGATGCTACTTCTCAAAGGAGAAATAGCATTGCGCAAGTGGTGGGATATTGTATTAGCTACTATTTGACATACATATCAGAGATGGGATCCATATAGGGTCGAGCGATGCAACTTCTAACTAAAGACCACCTGCCACTAAAGACCGTTTCTTCTTGCCCCAAGGGGTGGTCCTTAGTTACAGGTTTACTGTCTACACGGTATACTTTAGTAGAGCTACAACATAACTGTAGTGGATGCACATCCCACTGTTTGTCATTGTATCCTTTTATGTAACATGTATGCATTCATCCGGCCGCGCTGTGCGACATGCCAGTTGTACCGTACGCACTTTAGCTGTACTTGCCTGCCTGGCTTTTCCTTTGATCTCTCTGTCGTTCTCTGTATTCCCACACACTTGTGATTTGTAGTAACGAAGCTAGTTACAAGATGTCTTTGGTGCGTTTGTAGAACCACTACATGGTGTCAGAATTGGTTTTCCTGTAGTCTTTGGCCTCGTGAGCGGTGATGGCTCGTTTCAACCCTCCAGCGCCTTTCGACTTCAGCTCACCGGACCAGTGGCCCGCGTGGAAACTCCGTTTCACCCGTTTTCGTGCTGCCACCAAACTGAGTTCCGACCCGGGAGAAACTCAGGTGGCCACTTTGTTGTATGCTCTCGGACCCAACGCCGACTCCTTGTTCGAGTACCAACTCGGACTATCCGAGGACGACAAGAAGAAATATGACGAGGTCGTCAGTGCTTTCGACACGTACTTCCGCCCCTCTACCAATGTTGTTCATGAACGGGCTAAATTTGAACAGCTTGTACAACAACCCGGCCAGACAGTAGAGGAGTTTGTCCGTGCTCTGTACAAAGCTGCAGAGTATTGTGAGTTTGCTGGCACGAAGGATGAGCGTATCAGAGACCGCTTCGTCGCCCACATGCTGGACAAGCGGGTGAGTCGGGAGCTGCAGATGAAAGACAAGAGCGAGCAAACTCTCGCCAAAGTTGTTGCGTTCGCACGGCACGCCGAAACTGTCCAGCAACAGGTTGCAGCCCAATCGCGCAGTGGCTTGGCCGCCGCCAGCTCGATTTCAGATGATGATGCCTCAGCCTCAGCTGTCCAGTCGCACCGTGGTGGTCGATCTATGCCGAAGAGCAGACCGCATGGTAGCTACAAATCTGCAGCAACGCCGCCTGCGACCGAATCGAAGTGCCCGAACTGTGGTGGAAGCCACCACTCGCAACGCGATCAGTGCCCAGCCAGAGGCCAGTGCTGCAAAGCCTGTGGCAAGCGCAACCACTTCGCGCGAGTTTGCCGATCGAAACCGTCCACCTCTGCCGTCACGAACGACTCTCCGGACTCTCTATTTGTTGGCCACACGACGTGCGCACAAAGTGTAAGTGATTCACCCTGGTTGGCAGATCTAGCTATCGGAAAGAGTGTAGTCCAGTTCAAGCTAGATACTGGAGCTGATGTCTCTACCATGTCCGTGCAATCATACAATACACTGCAGCCCAAGCCGTCCTTATCTGCTACTAGTGCTCAGCTGAGAGGAGCGAATGACCAGACTATGCAGGTCCTGGGTGTATTTGAGGCTCACTGCTCCTTTCAATCCCAGTCCACTACCATACCCATCTTTGTTCTAGATGGTGCCAGCACTAGCCTGCTCAGCCGATCTGCGTGCACAGCACTGGGTCTAGTCCAGCGTCTGGCTGAAGTGCAAGGTCCAGTCCCACTCGTACAGTGTATGGTTGGTCCTGCTGCGCAGATTCACTTGACTTCCGACGCCACACCGTATCACTGCCTCACAGCTCGCAGAGTTCCTCATCACCTGTATTCGAAAGTACGTGAAGAACTGCACCGCATGGAAGATGGCGACATCATTGCGCGTGTCGACGAACCCACAGACTGGTGTTCGCCTATGGTGCCCGTCCTCAAACCTAACGGCAAGGTATGCATCTGTGTCGACCTGAAGCGTCTTAATGCGTCTGTCAAGCGGGAGACATTTCAGCTGCCAACGTTAGAAGATGCCCTGTCTTCACTGGCCGGAGCGACTGTGTTCACGACATTGGACACTGCTAACGGATTCTGGCAAGTCCCACTCAGTCCCGACTCTGCCCGTTTGACCACCTTCATCACGCCGTTCGGCAGGTTCTACTTCAAGCGACTGCCATTCGGCATCACATCAGCACCTGAGATTTTCCAGAAGCGTCTCACCAACCTTCTGGACCAGCTCCCCGGCGTGTTCGTCTACATGGACGATATCATTGTCTCTGGCCGTACGCGAGAAGAACACGACCGTAACCTAGCTGCCGTACTAGACATCCTGCAGAAAGCCAACGTCACGCTGAACATGACGAAATGTCACAAGCGTCAGGCCGAAGTGAAGTTCCTTGGTCACATCTTCTCCGCCAAAGGTCTCCACCCTGACCCAGCGAGAGTGTCCAGCGTCGCTAATCTGAAGCCGCCCAAGAACGTCACGGAACTGAAGCGCATTCTCGGCATGTTCGCGTTCATGTCACGCTTCATTCCCAATCTCTCGGAAGTCAGCGCTCCACTGCGTCTTCTACTGGGGCATGACACCGCATGGGAGTGGTCTGCTACACAACAACAGGCCCTGGACAAGCTCAAACAGCTTGCCACCAATGCGCCCTGCCTCACGTTCTTCGACCCAACCAAGCCCACGGTCATCAGCGCTGATGCCAGCAGTTACGGCTTGGGAGCTGTCCTATTGCAGGAGCATGACGACGGAATGCGCCCCATTGCATTTGCCTCACGCAGCCTCACCACTACTGAGCAACAGTACGCGCAGATCGAGAAGGAGTGCTTGGCTGTTGTCTGGGCTTGTGAGCGATTCCACGGCTACATTTACGGCAACTCGTCCCTCACTGTCCAGACGGATCACAAACCACTCATCCCGCTGATCAATACGCGTGATTTGAACCGTGTCCCGATGCGATGTCAACGCCTCCTGATGCGCCTGCTCACGTACAATCCAGCCGCCGTGTATGTCCCTGGCAAAGAGCTAGTTGTTGCCGATGCTCTGTCTCGCGCTCCGCTCGCCTGTGACGACACGCCTAGTCTCCAAGACGAGATCAGCATCAACCTCGCGTCTTACATCGGCGAGATCGTGTCGGATGGTAAAGCCCGTGACATTGCTGACGCCACCACACAAGATGAGACACTCAAGCAAGTCCTCCACTTCGTCCAACACGGATGGCCGTGCAACCCACGTGATGTCGACGACACTGTGCGCCCATACTTCCATGAACGCCAGTTACTGTCCTGTGAGCAAGGTGTGCTGTACCATGGTTTCCGCATTGTCATGCCACCCTCTCTGCAGCCTTAGATGCTCGAGAAGCTCCACGAGGGACATCAAGGTGCAACGAAGTGCAAGTCTCGCGCCCGCCATTCCATTTGGTGGCCAGGCTTGTCAAGGCAAATCGACACGATGGTCGCTACGTGTGAAGTGTGCACCAAACACCGCGTCCAGTCGACCGAACCACTGCAACCCGTCCAACGCCCAACACTGCCGTGGCACACGGTTGGTGCAGATCTGATGGAATTCAACGGCACGACTTACCTCGTCATTGTTGACTATCTCTCGCGTTACCTCGATGTCGTACCGCTGACTGCCACAACCTCGATTGCTGTCATCAAGCATCTGCACCGCATCTGTGCCGAGCATGGTTTCCCGTCCACCTTGGTTACAGACAACGGTCCTCAGTTTGCCAGCGAAGCGTTTACTGAGTTCTGCACAGCAAACGACATCACCCATCGCACTTCCAGTCCACGGTATCCTCAGTCGAATGGCGAAGCGGAACGTGCAGTTCGCACCGCCAAGAATCTCCTGCGGAAGGCCGAAAGCCTGCAAGATGCACTCTTGGCTTACCGCACGACACCGCTGAGCAACGGCTATGCCCCATGTCAGCTGTTGTATGGCCGCCAGCTCCGTACCGGTCTACCTGCAACGACTGAACAGCTGGAACCGAAATGGCCTGATCTCCCTAGTATTCTGGAATCGGAAACTCAGTCCCAGGAACAGCAGAAGTTGCACTACGACCAACGGCATGCAGCTAAGCCTCTCGCGACTCTACAGCTTCATGACCGTGTATTCATCACCGATCTCGAACGGGAGGGCAAGATAGTAGAGCAAGTGTCCAATCGTTCTTACCTCGTTGAGTCTGGTCACTCTACTGTTCGCCGCAATCGTCGTCACTTGATCCGACTGCCACTGCTAGAAGCAGAGAAGCCGACAGTCGAGGTTGAGTACGGTGGCACAGCAGCTGATCCAGTCCGTCGCTCTGCTAGAGCTCCTCAGCCTGTCAACCGCCTCATTGAATCATGCTAATTCAGCAACGTGCCGAGTCGTATCTGCCGTCGTCTCTGCACATCACTCTTTCACTGCAACTTGCTCTACAAACAATACCTACATTATCGAATAGTCTTTGGACTCCTCATCTTCTCTATTATAGCCTGTTTAATCTCAGAGGGGAGATGTAGTGGATGCACATCCCACTGTTTGTCATTGTATCCTTTTATGTAACATGTATGCATTCATCCGGCCGCGCTGTGCGACATGCCAGTTGTACCGTACGCACTTTAGCTGTACTTGCCTGCCTGGCTTTTCCTTTGATCTCTCTGTCGTTCTCTGTATTCCCACACACTTGTGATTTGTAGTAACGAAGCTAGTTACAAGATGTCTTTGGTGCGTTTGTAGAACCACTACAATAACCACTGGCCAGTGGGTATACTTTAGTAGAGCTACAACATAACCACTGACCAGTGGGTATACTTTAGTAGAGGTACAACATAACCACTGGCCAGTGGGTATACTTTAGTAGAGGTACAACATAACCACTGGCCAGTGGGTATACTTTAGTAGAGCTACAACATAACCACTGGCCAGTGGGTATACTTTAGTAGAGCTACAACATAACCACTGGCCAGTGGGTATACTTTAGTAGAGCTACAACATAACCACTGGCCAGTGGGTATACTTTAGTAGAGGT
The DNA here is from genome assembly GCF_964019385.1 of Sycon ciliatum. Taxonomy (NCBI): domain Eukaryota; kingdom Metazoa; phylum Porifera; class Calcarea; order Leucosolenida; family Sycettidae; genus Sycon; species Sycon ciliatum. The sequence continues at coordinate 7,795,815 of NC_088653.1, read as the reverse complement.
ACAACATAACCACTGGCCAGTGGGTATTCTTTAGTAGAGCTACAACATAACCACTGGCCAGTGGGTATACTTTAGTAGCGCTACAACATAACCACTGGCCAGTGGGTATACTTTAGTAGAGGTACAACATAACCATTGGCCAGTGGTTATACTTTAGTAGAGGTACAACATAACCACTGGCCAGTGGGTATACTTTAGTAGAGCTACAACATAACCACTGGCCAGTGGGTATACTTTAGTAGAGGAGTAGTATGTGTCGGGCGGGTTTTGTGACTGGTACATGGCCCAGCCCTTAAAAATGGGGTACTATTGATAGTACCCCATTTTTGGGGGTAAAAAAACCGGGCGCCCGGTTTTTACGTACAAAAATGATTTTTCGGGTGTTGGAGGTGGTGAAGGGGGTATGACATCATGATTGTACCCCAATGGTTGTACCTGATCATTGCCCCGGATGGGAGTGGGTATAAAAAGTAGATACTTCAAGTACACTTGGTCCGACTTGTTGTGTGCTTCGGTTCGAATGTCAAGCAAATAAATTCAAATAATCTCAGGACGGAATAAACTTTCCAGCTACATAACACTTTCCTTCAGTTGTCGATTTGTGATGTTGAAGAGGAAATAGCTCTAACTCCAAAGGAGGCAGCGCCTCAAAATCCTAGTCGACTCACGCATTTCGCGTCCAAAGTTTGTTGTCAGAGAACTCCTGTTGCTTCTTGCGCAACACAGAGAAGGCCTGGTGCTGAAATCAACACCCCAATGCGATGGAGAATTGTCACGGGGTACCAGCAACTCCTGGGCGATCGTTCTCGAGTGCCTCCTGGCGGATTGAAATCACCGCAGTCGCTGTTTCCTTCGCAGAATTTCAGTGAACTCGTCATCCAGAAACTCGTGCAGAAAGCACCAGCATCGCGCCGTCCACTTTGCTGATCTCTCTCGCAGTCGTTCACGATGTGGCGGTTCACGAATGAAGATTACGGAATAAATCGCCGAGAAGTAGTTGATCGAAATAAATAACCACGGCTGAGGTCGCCTTTCAGGCGACAACCTGGCTGGAAAACTGAAGTGCAGAAAGGGTGAATTGTTCTGCGGATACGGTGCGTGAATGGTGCGGAGTTCTCGGAGCCGCGATCGCGATACGTCATCGCTACATCAAGCTTTTGCTAAAGCTCCGTCACGAGATCTCCCGTATCCGGCTCCGGGGTCAGTGGATTCGTAAAAGTAATTAGATACTACGGAGGATTAGCAAGATGAAATTCGCGTTCGCATTCACTCTCCAAGGAAAGTCGAACTCAGTGACAGAATTCGCGTTATGAGAAGGATTAGCAAACAGACTTCGCACATGCATGACGTTGACACGACGTACATTGTGTACAGACAGTACAGCGTGGTAAATTTATGACTGCCATGACACGAATCCGCGATTCGTGTTCCGACTACTTTTCCGAACGAAATATGCGAAAGTACGCAATCCAGTTCGCGAACTGAAAAATGTTTGCGAATGCGAACGCGAATTTCGTCTTGCTAATCCTCCGTACTAAACAGGGAAGAGCACGCATGCTTAGACGTGTCGACACAGATCTGTTTCAGTACGCGCCATCCCTAAGGTCGCCTTTCAGGCGAAAGCCTGGCTGGAAAACTGAAGCGCAGAAAGGGTGAACTGTTCTGCGGATACGGAGCGTGAATGGTGCGGAGTTCTCGGAGCCGCGATCGCGATGCGTCATCCCTACATCAAGCTTATGCTAAAGCTCCGTCACAAGATCTCCCGTCTCCGGCCCCGAGGCCAGTGGATTCGTAAAAGTTACTAAAAAGGGAAGAGCACGCATGGTTAGACATGTGTCGACATGTCATGTCGACACAGATCTGATTCAGTACGCGTGCGGCACACGGTGATGAGAAGTCAATTTTTATGCGTGGTGGTGTCGCCTCATTTGAATTGAAGGTGTCGTGGGAGCGTCAGGCGAAAACACATACAGCCACCATTCTGGCACGAGGAGGAGGCGAAGCCGATCGTCCAAATGGTGCCGATGGAGTGTAAAAATCAAGGAAGCGCAGCGTAGCTTGGAGGAGATGAAACAAATGTCGACGTTTTGCACGGAGACGCACTTGCAGATGCGCCCTGGGACACCAGCAGCGATGAAAACTATAAGGTCAGGCCACACAGTAGTTATCTATCTACCGTCTCTTGGTTGATTTTTTAGTACAGGTGCTCCTTTGTACATATGCTTGAGTTTTGAAGTGAAGCGCACATTTTAATAAGTCGGACCAAGTAGAATACTGGATATGGGGATCATAAACATAATAATGAAGATGTTGGTGTTTTTTCCGTGACCCACTCCACCCCTCCTCCCGTTCCACCTCCCCATGCAATTTTTTTCGAAAATGGGCATGCTCACACACGTCACAAAGGTCAATTCTTGATAGATACGATACATATTACAAAGAATAAACATAATGGAACGAACACTGAAGATCGCAATGGAGAGGAGGAGGAGGAGGAAGGTAGTATTTTACTTTATAAAATTCAGTGTCTTTCCCTCAAACCAGTGAAAATTCAGTTCTTGTTGCAGTAGGTAGTCGTCAGGCGAAATTACTGGTCAGTCGGCGACACGCATTTTCAACAAAAATTTGCGTTTCACCTTCTGGGAGAGTATGCGTGTACTCGAGTCTCATCCTGAGCACGTGTTTTTCTTCTTTTTTTCAGCTCCAGTATAGCTGTATTTTTCATTGCAAAGCTGTCCTCGATTGTTGCATTTGTTGTTCAAACGAAGTGGACATTCAATCATGAAGGCAGAGGACATAGGAGCCTGATTGGAGTTTCTCGTGGCATAGGACGGCCACACAGAGACCGTACGCACGATGCTGAGATCAATTTGTGCGATATCAAAATTGTTTGTGATCTACCACATCGAGCAGAACGGGATCCAAACACAAGCTTACCGACGGTTAGGCTGCCGACCTGACTGGACAAATGATCCCTGGCTTCACCAGACGCCAGAAGTCGGACACCATGTCCTTTGCCGCGACGTCCATCTCCAAAAAGAACTCCATCTTCGTCGTGAAAAGGCTTGAAATACTCAATATTCAACCGAGATTCGCGGTCTCACCCTTTCTATGATCGAATCATTTTTTGTTGTAGCAGTTGCAAGGCAGATCCTCACATGTACATTGCATTCGAAGAGTAAACTTTATAGTCTCTCATCTGATACCTGAGCTTGATGAAATCATGATGATGTCAACAAGAACTGAATTTTCCCTGGTTTAAGGGATAGACACTGAATTTTATATAGTAAATCGTCAGGCGAAATAGCACGTCATAGTACATTTGAGATCAGCGGGAAGAAGATGACGACGTCCACTAATTTAGTATCTGTGCACACGAATCTGCTGTGTGTGTGACTCTGTGTGTCAGCTATGATATCATCTTCTGTGGTTCCATACCTAGCATGTACGTCTGAATCATCCTGCAAAGTTTGAATGACGTAGGTTGAGCGATCGCTCCACGAAACATACTTTTTGAAATTCTCTTCATAGTATATCTTCCACCATTGAAATTTCGAATTTCTTGCTGAGAGGGGTGGCTTGCAACCTCGATATGGCTTGTTCCAGGCATGCTTTGGAGCCATCTTCTGTTGAAGTAGTGGCGGGGATCTGCCTTGCAACTGCTACAACAAAAAATGATTCGATCTGAGAAAGGGTGAGACCGCGAATCTCGGTTGAATATTGAGTATTTCAAGCCTTTTCACGACGAAGATGGAGTTCTTTTTGGAGATGGACGTCGCGGCAAAGGACATGGTGTCCGACTTCTGGCGTCTGGTGAAGCCAGGGATCATTTGTCCAGTCAGGTCGGCAGCCTAACCGTCGGTAAGCTTGTGTTTGGATCCCGTTCTGCTCGATGTGGTAGATCACAAACAATTTTGATATCGCACAAATTGATCTCAGCATCGTGCGTACGGTCTCTGTGTGGCCGTCCTATGCCACGAGAAACTCCAATCAGGCTCCTATGTCCTCTGCCTTCATGATTGAATGTCCACTTCGTTTGAACAACAAATGCAACAATCGAGGACAGCTTTGCAATGAAAAATACAGCTATACTGGAGCTGAAAAAAAGAAGAAAAACACGTGCTCAGGATGAGACTCGAGTACACGCATACTCTCCCAGAAGGTGAAACGCAAATTTTTGTTGAAAATGCGTGTCGCCGACTGACCAGTAATTTCGCCTGACGACTACCTACTGCAACAAGAACTGAATTTTCACTGGTTTGAGGGAAAGACACTGAATTTTATAAAGTAAAATACTACCTTCCTCCTCCTCCTCCTCTCCATTGCGATCTTCAGTGTTCGTTCCATTATGTTTATTCTTTGTAATATGTATCGTATCTATCAAGAATTGACCTTTGTGACGTGTGTGAGCATGCCCATTTTCGAAAAAAATTGCATGGGGAGGTGGAACGGGAGGAGGGGTGGAGTGGGTCACGGAAAAAACACCAACATCTTCATTATTATGTTTATGATCCCCATATCCAGTATTCTACTTGGTCCGACTTATTAAAATGTGCGCTTCACTTCAAAACTCAAGCATATGTACAAAGGAGCACCTGTACTAAAAAATCAACCAAGAGACGGTAGATAGATAACTACTGTGTGGCCTGACCTTATAGTTTTCATCGCTGCTGGTGTCCCAAGGCGCATCTGCAAGTGCGTCCCCGTGCAAAACGTCGACATTTGTTTCATCTCCTCCAAGCTACGCTGCGCTTCCTTGATTTTTACACTCCATCGGCACCATTTGGACGATCGGCTTCGCCTCCTCCTCGTGCCAGAATGGTGGCTGTATGTGTTTTCGCCTGACGCTCCCACGACACCTTCAATTCAAATGAGGCGACACCACCACGCATAAAAAATAACTTTTCATCACCGTGTGCCGCGCGCGTACTGAATCAGATCTGTGTCGACATGACATGTCGACACATGTCTAACCATGCGTGCTCTTCCCTTTTTAGTAACTTTTACGAATCCACTGGCCTCGGGGCCGGAGACGGGAGATCTTGTGACGGAGCTTTAGCATAAGCTTGATGTAGCGATGACGCATCGCGATCGCGGCTTCGAGAACTCCGCACCATTCACGCTCCGTATCCGCAGAACAGTTCACCCTTTCTGCGCTTCAGTTTTCCAGCCAGGCTTTCGCCTGAAAGGCGACCTTAGGGATGGCGCGTACTGAAACAGATCTGTGTCGACACGTCTAACCATGCGTGCTCTTCCCTGTTTAGTACGGAGGATTAGCAAGACGAAATTCGCGTTCGCGTTCGCAAACATTTTTCAGTTCGCGAACTGGATTGCGTACTTTCGCATATTTCGTTCGGAAAAGTAGTCGGAACACGAATCGCGGATTCGTGTCATGGCAGTCATAAATTTACCACGCTGTACTGTCTGTACGCAATGTACGTCGTGTCAAAGTCATGCATGTGCGAATTCTGTTTGCTAATCCTTCTCATAACGCGAATTCCGTCACTGAGTTCGACTTTCCTTGGAGAGCGAACGCGAACGCGAATTTCATCTTGCTAATCCTCCGTAGTATCTAATTACTTTTACGAATCCACTGACCCCGGAGCCGGATACGGGAGATCTCGTGACGGAGCTTTAGCAAAAGCTTGATGTAGCGATGACGTATCGCGATCGCGGCTCCGAGAACTCCGCACCATTCACGCACCGTATCCGCAGAACAATTCACCCTTTCTGCGCTTCAGTTTTCCAGCCAGGTTGTCGCCTGAAAGGCGACCTCAGCCGTGGTTATTTATTTCGATCAACTACTTCTCGGCGATTTATTCCGTAATCTTCATTCGTGAACCGCCACATCGTGAACGACTGCGAGAGAGATCAGCAAAGTGGACGGCGCGATGCTGGTGCTTTCTGCACGAGTTTCTGGATGACGAGTTCACTGAAATTCTGCGAAGGAAACAGCGACTGCGGTGATTTCAATCCGCCAGGAGGCACTCGAGAACGATCGCCCAGGAGTTGCTGGTACCCCGTGACAATTCTCCATCGCATTGGGGTGTTGATTTCAGCACCAGGCCTTCTCTGTGTTGCGCAAGAAGCAACAGGAGTTCTCTGACGACAAACTTTGGACGCGAAATGCGTGAGTCGACTAGGATTTTGAGGCGCTGCCTCCTTTGGAGTTAGAGCTATTTCCTCTTCAACATCACAAATCGACAATTGAAGGAAAGTGTTATGTAGCTGGAAAGTTTATTCCGTCCTGAGATTATTTGAATTTAGTTGCTTGACATTCGAACCGAAGCACACAATAAGTCGGACCAAGTGTACTTGAAGTATCTACTTTTTATACCCACTCCCATCCGGGGCAATGATCAGGTACAACCATTGGGGTACAATCATGATGTCATACCCCCTTCACCACCTCCAACACCCGAAAAATCATTTTTGTACGTAAAAACCGGGCGCCCGGTTTTTTTACCCCCAAACATGAGGTACTATCAATAGTACCCCATTTTTAAGGGCTGGGCCATGTACCAGTCACAAAACCCGCCCGACACATACTACTTAGAGTTGAACGATAAGGGAAAAGGTACTGTAGTTCTCCCAAGGGTACACAACCCCTAAGAGTGTGCTACTGCAGTTTTGTTGTAACACGTTATGAGATGGCAGAACTGCACATCACATGACGAGCTTGCACACATGAATTTCACACTGTGCTTGATAGATAGAGGGTTGAACCCAAACTCTCCTCTAGTCACTTTGCTCTGCTTGCCAGCGTAACCTTTTGAACCACGAGTGATGTGAAGTTCTGGCATGGCAGCACTGGATAAAGGTCAGTTGTACACTCTTGGGGTTATGTACTCTTTGTATCACTAATCTGAGGTTATGAATTCAGTTCATAGGCACCACTGATGCAAGTATTATTGTGAATTTTTTTTAAAGTTCCAGCCAGCATTTACTATGTCCCCGTCCTCTACGACACACACACTAAGATGAGATATGCTGTGTTCTTGGAGAAGTCAATTGTACTTCGAGTACATGTGTACGGTACTATGCCGCAATAGAAAGGAAAAATCTGGAACTTGTATGCTTTGCAAGTGATTTTAAGAATGTGTATGTGTGTGTATGTGTGTGTTTGTTGCTATGGTGACCTAATAGAACTGCAGCCCAGCATCACTTCTACAAGTCTGCGCGGCCCATGGACATAAAGCACTGTGTGAGCTGCTGATGAGAAAAGGCATAGCAGTTAATGTCCAGGATAGGGTGAGCTTTGGAGGTGGAATGCACCTATAAAATGTGCTTTGCAACAAACTCTTGTGACATCAAGTATTTTCAAGGACACCAAACCATTTGTCCTCATGTGCTGAATATTGATGTGCGCATGTGGACATAGTGCACGGCATCATGTATGCCAGGGCCGTAGCTGCCACATATTTGACTGGTCCGGAGGGACATTTTGTACCTTAAAATGATAGGACCGAATCAAGTGACTACAATGTACCAGTACATGTAGTGCACCTATACAGGTTATACAATTACATCGTCAGTTGAAATGTTTTTGGCGAAGTCACAGATTCATGAGTGATCGTGGCACAGCGCCGCATATTGTACATATTCGAAAATCTGCTGATTTGCGCTCGTATACTAGTGTGTCCATTCGAAAATCTCTATGAAATCATTTGTATAACCCCTTGATGTATGCGAATTCTCATACTTTGGAGAAAGATGATTGATACCGCTTTATGTGGATTGAATAAACGTCTTCAGGCTGCGAAGTCCACTGAATGACCTCTCCGATGTGGCGTTCGTGGCTGGAAGAATAAGCAGTAGGTGAAACAACCAGCAGGCAGGCAATGACTTGTACATCTGGTGCAAAGTGAGCCGCTCAGCTCCTTACAACTTACAGCCTGTTTGGGCGCGTTCCTGTCACTCGAGTTGAACCCCCTTTGCACCCTTGAGTTGAACCTTGGTGTCAAAAAATGTGTAGCCTGCAGGTACGATGACCAGGTGACTGGTGTACGCACAAGCACGTGACCGCTTACTCACCCGTGTTTGATTGGGAAATAAAGGCCAAACGCTGCACCGCAGCCTTCTTGGAACAATACCTATCGACTCAGCATCCAAAAGACTACAACATATGGGCCAATAGCTTTCATCCGTGCTTTCATAAGAACGAAATGGCGCTTTTAGTGACATTTTGCATACAAATCCCCCTCTACTTCCTCCGTTAACAAAAACTTCGTGATGGATTTTTGAGGGGCTGATTTTGGCACAAACTGCCGTGAAATGAGTCGCAATCAATTTCTTGGCCTTCCCAGGCATGCCATGAAAGAGGTACAATACAAGAAAAGCGACCTTTCACAACAAGCCGAGCGGAATCGATGGTTGCGCTGTCTAAACATAGGTGATGACAGTCATGGCGAGCGAAACTAAAATACCACTTCTCCGAGGGGATATTGCGCTGCTTGGCCTCTCTACCACTTTAGCACTGAGTAAGTTGGAGAGTGATAGAGAGCGATAAAACGGAGCAGCGAGCCCACACAATGAGCGAGTGAACAAGGAGCTGCTCCGATCGCACGGCTCAATGAAAATAATTCTGAACTCAAGTTCTTGTTCAACCTGCGCAAAGCCCAGATTGGAATGCTGATGACCATGCATTCTTTCAGAAGTCTGCAGTCCGATGCGAGTCTCGTCGCTAAAGAAAGTCGACTGGACTTGCTAGCCACTGCCGTTCAGTGCTGGCAGGGGAATTCATTAGAGAAAATAGAATCAGTTTGGCTGTGCCTCTACTCCTCGCGAAGATGAAACCAGGATGTCGTAAATATTTTTCACGACTCCCTGGTGGAAACGAGTAATCGCCATTGCGGCGGATCACGCAGCTTGAAAGCCTACCAACTTGAACGACGGCGACATCAAGGTCAGCGGAGTGTGATCAAAGAAGCTGAGGCAAGGCTGAAATGAGCTGAACAACGACTCGAGAGAGATGACGACTCGCGTGCAGCAGATGACGACAGCGACGCAGGTCAAAAATGAGTCGAGCGAAAGCGACGCAAACTGAACTCTCTGCTCATTCCACCAACAGTTTCTTTTGTAAAGACGCTGTACATAGGCTGAATCACCTTCGTCCAGTGATTTGCAGTCGATACAAAGTGTTCTTGACCTGTTCTAAGCGTTTTCATGTCGATCAAAATCCATCACGAAGTTTTTGTTAACGGAGGAAGTATGAAAATAGTGGTTGCGACTTCGGCGATGATTTTTTAGGAAATGGATTGCTCCCACACCGGAGTCAAGTGTCAAGTAAAGTCGGCGGAATAGCGCGAGCTCCAGTGTGGGAGCAAACCCTTTCCTAAATCCCCCTCGGATAGGGTCACCCAGTTTCGGTGGAAGAGCGGGAGTTCGATTGGGGATAAAGGAGGAAGGGAGCGTCTCAAATCCCTCGAACCAAGACCATTCGACTCAGCATCCTGAAGACAGAAAGATGGTATAATTAGGTATAAATGGTTCAAGTAACGTGTCATGTTTGGTGTGGCCAACCTTGGCCGGTAGTGTTTTTATTTAATTAATTAATTTATTTATTTTTCACTGAATGCCACATAACCATCAGATGCTGCAAAGCAGGGTGGTGGCATATTGGATGGAAGTGGAGGCGGGGCAAAAGTAACTCCTCCGACCAAAGGTCTCGGATTCATCGTTACTCATGTGAGCCGATACGTAGGAGAAAAGAACATGTGCTTCCAAGGGGGAAGCACCTTTGCAAACGATAATGGGGAGAATTTCAGATTGAGATATGACATAACACAATAGTAAAAGCAGTGCACCATAGGTTAGGAAGATGAAGAGAACTGATATTCGTATATGGTACCATGACTGGGAGACACAAGCTAAGATTAAGGCTGAGCGAAGGGGATCAGAGAGGATAGAAGGGAGCTGGAGTTCTGGTGAAATGCACCGCTGTTTGTGTTATTACTTCGTCCTTCGTTCTTTCTCTTCTTTTTTCATTAGCACATGCATTCGTGATTTCTCTTCGTTTCGTTGCTAGAATTCACACTTGTGTTTATCACTCCTGTTGGTATTGGTGTTGTTTTACGTAAGTTTTCTATAATGTGTAAAATGGGGGTTTGTCAACTGACAACCGCTATATCCATTTTCTATTCACTCGGCGCATGAGCTGAATGAAATTATTTTATTAATGATGTTGAAAATATTATTGACGTTTCGGGCCAGTCACTCATCGTCAGAAAATGGTTCTGATGATGGGTGACGGGCCCGAAACGTCAATAAGGTTTTCGACATCACGAAGAAAAGAATTTTCATTCAGCGCATACGCCGAGTGAATAGCTACTGAATAGAGTGGTAGTCAGTTGACAAACCCCCTTTTACTGACAATGCAGTCACGTGATGTACACCACTTTCTGAATTTCTATAACATAAGGAAATAATTGGAGGCGTATCCAATTTCGAAAGAAAAGTTGTCAGCACCGGCGCAATCCACACAGTTAAGTAAAGCCAATTTAGTAACCGAACGTTTTCGTTCCCTTCTCATCATGGCTTAGTACAGGGAATAATGTAAACATGTTCTTTTTCTTTCTATAACCGTTCAATTTTGTTTCATTGACAACGACAGTTCCTGAGTGTTGTACGAAAATTTGTTTGAATCCTAATTTTCCTCTTCACCATTTCTTCCTACATCCATCGTTGTATTGGACATTGTCTCCACTGTTTCACACTGTGAGAATAAAGTATACAGAAATGACGATTAAAGGAAATATAGATACGACTTGAGAGAAACCCTCCATCACTCTAACCAGATACTATATACAGTCAGAAAGTGCAACAACTAGGCACAAAACTGACAGAGTACTGAGACATTCGACGTCCTTACACCTAGCTTCAACACATCTCCGTAGCGCTTACCGACAGCCTTCCAACTTGGAAGGTTATCTGGTTAGAGTGATGGAGAGTTACTCTCAACTCGTATCTATAATTATTTCCCTTTCCTTTCTACATCAATGTAAACTAGAAGAAGAAAAAAACACATGGGAACGAATTATGAAGCAACTATCCACGACCGTGCCAAGATCATAAACAGTTATAACGTGCAATAACAGGGAACAAACTGACAGGCTACTGAGACATTCAACGACCTAAGACTTAGCTCTAACACATCTCCAGTGTGCAAAGCAGGATCCAAATCGGAAGGTTCGAGGTTGGTTAGGACTAAAGAGGAAAAGATGAGCGCAGCGGAAATGTGCACAACCTAAGTCCCACGCAACAAAGAATGCCGACTGTTACAAGACGATCACGAGACCAGTTAATAACATGACAATGCGGTCTAACTACAATTCGAAGCAGCAAAGCAACCCATCACCCACCTTGGGTGGGTCAGCAATATCAGAGATACAGGAAGAGGCTTCGGGAAAACGAACTGTACAAAACCGGACGCCAATATCTAACGGTAATCCTCATGCTTGACACTATTGGGGAGGAGTTGATTACGATAACCAAACCATTTGTAGCTACTGAGAGCCCGATTGCGGCATTCAACGCAGTGAAGCAGCCAGTCGCTTCATTTCTGCAGACACGGGCGTACTTCCGCCCATTTCCAGAAGTCCGTACGGCTGTCAGATGCGATGCTTCACCTCAAGATTTGGGCTCTATTCTCAGGCAGCACTGCGGCAAGGGCCAGTGGGTGCCGGTCACTTGCGCCAGCCGATCATTGACTGATGGGGAGACATGCTATTCGCAGATGGAGCGTGACATGTTGAGTGTGGTATTCGCTTTACCTCGCTTCTGCCAGTACGTTTTGGGCCGGGATGAGGACGTCTTCATGCATCACAGACCACTCCTCCATATAGTTCAGAAAACATTTGATGACGTTCAACCATGTCTCCAGCATTGGTTATCATCTCTGATGCATGATATGATTTGTACGAACTCAAGGGTATCCCAGGAAAGCAACTGTTGTGCGTTGACGCTTTGTCTCGTGCTCCGCTGAAAACCACTGTCTTGTCTCCAGCTGAGTCCCGCTCATTGCACGAGTACGTCAACATGGTTCTTGAGGCAAAATCAGTCAACCTTGAGGAAATCCGCCGTTCTACTCAACATGACGCAACACTCCACAGTTCCCAGCATATGCTCACCTCATCCTCGCAAGGTGCCTCACGTGCTGAGCAGCCGTCAGAGATCAACTCACAGAAGCTGACGGTGTGTTGGTATTGTGTTGTGATACCAGACGGGCTATGCCATACCATCATGGCTTTAGTGCATGAGGGACACCCGGGCCAGGAAGCCTTTCAACATTCCCTCCGGCAGAGAGTTTGGTGGCCAGGGCTCACCAAGGACGCTTGTCTGTATGTGGAATGTTGCTTCGAGTGTTGGCGACGTCGCGCAAACAGTCCACATGATCTTCTTCCCACTGAGGCGTGTGGGAGAAGCTGGTGATCAACCTGGCATCTATTGCTATCTATTGAGGGCCACTTCATTCTCTTCCCCTGGTTGGTTGAATATGGCTCCCGGAGCCCTATTCTCAAGGTACTGTCCTCTACAACGACTACAGCTATCGTGGATGAGCTAGATGAAGTGTTTGGCCAATTCGGTCTATTGTCTGCAATGGTTCAGATAATGGGCCGCAGTTTGTATCGGAGCAGATGGCCACTTTCTTGCAGCATCTCGGCATTTGTCACATCCGCTCAATCTCCATTCCAATGGCATGGTGGAACAACTCCATTGTCTCGTCAAGGAACGATTGGTGGCACTCAAGCCTCATTTCCCTTTCCGTCGACGACTGAACCAGGTTCTGTTCGACATCTGCCATTCTCAACATCTAGGAGTGAAAGCCTTGTCAGATCTGCAGGCGGTCAACTGGGTGATACTCCATGACGGAAACAATGATCCAGGCAAGCTGTGGACGGTGGTGGAGCAGTACGAGAGGATAGTGGAAGTAGCCGATGGTGTCCCGATTCTGCTTCATAACCGCCAGCATGTCAGAGAATTGGTCTCACCTGCTGCTGCATTGTCTGAATAGCCTGAGTTTGTTGCCTCAGTACGACCGCTATCCACCCCCCCCCCCCCCCCCCCTGTTAGGGTTCCGAGACCGACTACCCCATGCGCACCACAATCAGCTACAGGTACCGAGCCACTTATGCCAGCCTCAATGGAAGCTGAGGCCCCTCTCACCTGTACTGCACCTGGTAACGCCTCTCTCGCGTGTTCTTCCCCTCGTCCAGTTTCTTTTAGCGATGTCTGCAGGAATGAGACCAGTCCACCAGCCATTGAGTATTCGAAGCAATTTCATGACGGCATGAAAACACGTTTTTGCCGTCAGGTAACCCTTACAGAGAAGGTCAGAGCTGCTTATAGATGACTGGTGCTGCCATGGGAAAATGTGTCCATGTACACATAATTATGTCAATAACCTACGAGAAGACAATAGTGGTAAATAGCAATGAATAAAACTACTTGTGCACTCATAGCCATGTACACGGATAAACAATTATTAAAAAAGAAAAAAATTCCCAAATGTTTTTTCGTGACTATCATCAGTGGAACATTTTTTATTTTAAATGTTGGATTAGCTTTTGGGCTAACCCTAGTTAGCGATAAGACCGATGCGCTGCTCTCTATTTCGTGCTGCGACTGAGCTGGCTTTACAGGCGCACAACTGCTGTGCATGCGTGCCCAAATCACCTTGGGTAGCTCTTGCTGTGCTCACCTAGGCTTGTGCTTTTCCTTTGCAGTGGTACTGAGCAGCCACCGGAATTTATTTGCTTGGAGAATAGAATTATTTATCAAGACTCTTTGTAGTTGCTTCGCAGCCATTTACTGCATGACAAACATGTTGTCTACCTCTGAAGCACGTTGTATGAACGTGTCGGACTTGCGGGCCGAGCTGGAAGGCCTTGGGCTGAATAAGCAGAGAACAAAGCCCCCGCTCCTTGCCCGTTTGCTGATCAGTATAGAGGACACGTCGAGCTCGTCGGCACGGGAACTTTGCGCCCCATCGGCCACGGCATTCTTGCAGCGGGCGCAAGAGCAGGAGAAAGAGCAGCATCTGGAGAGTATTGCGGCAGCCTCTCCGAGTTCCCTAGTCCCAGGCCAGAGTAGGAATGACAATTTGCGGCAGTTTGTGCGGCAGGAAGTACACTCCGCCATCACCGTTGCCTTGTCGGAGGCCACCGCTCCAATGCTGGCCACCATTACTGCCCCTGGATCTGGAACTTAACCTCCGGCGGAGTCTCCCAACGCTGGTAATCTCGCCGTTCCCCAGACTTTACGAGAGAAAATAATGAAGGGTGACTCTGTACATTTCACCAAGTTGCTGCTCGATACCATGGCAACTTCGTATTCCGCTCCATGCCAGCTTCAGCTGAAGTTCAGCAGTGGCGGCAAGTCTCTGGAGGTGGTGGAAGGTGGCGCTGCCCAGCCAGTTTGTCGACGCGTCCACGACTTGCCGACATGGCGAAGGTAAGGACTCTCTTTATGAGTGTCGTGTGTTCTGCCAACCCGTCCCGCCTGCAGGAGATGCTCTCATACCAAGCTACCATTGTTACTGCCAACAGGCAATACTATCTGGAGGCTTGGCTGTCGTACTACAACCAGTTTTACTCTGCCATTGCTGCTCAGGCAGGCAAGCACTTCGACGTCATCGACATTAATCTGTGGCACATGCCAGTGACTAGCCGATCAAAGCCCACATGTGAGTCATGCCGCCTCGTACATCCCGGAGGCAGCCAGTGTCCCTTTCGTCCCCAACGTAGCAACCAGCAATCCTTCAACGGAGGCCGTACGGTGTCTAATGACCAACCAATCTGCCGCAACTTTAATGCTGAGCATTGCAGTCTGGGCATGTGCAAGTACGCCCATGTCTGTATGTCGGATCCAAGTGCGGTAGGCGCCAGTAACTCTGCTGCTTTGGCTGCAAGCTACCGCGATTTTAAATATTTCTCCTTGCACTTCAAGTTCTACTGATTTCACAAGCGCATGTACTGCTGTCCACACACCTCTCTCTGTTTCTCGCTTCAAACTACTGCTCCGTAGCCACCCTGACAGTTCATTGGCTTTGTATGTTATTAACAGCCTCCTCTGCGGCTTTGATATTGTCTTTACCAGCAACTGCATAACTAACCAGCACTCGTCAAACCTCTCATCAGCACACAACTCACTGGTTCCTGCAATGCTGGCTACATGGCTGGCCCATTTGATTCACCCACATTCCCATTTATGTACTGCTCTGGCATTGGCGTCGTTCCAAAAATGAATGGCAAGCTACACTTGATACACCACCTGTCCAGCCCTGCTGGCTCCAGCGTTGACGGCGAGCATTTCTCTTCGCAGTACATCAGCAATGATGAAGCCATTAACATCATTATGTCCTCCCTGTCTCCTGACTACCTCTATAAACTTGATGTGAAGAGCGCTTTTCGCAAAAATACCGGATTGGCATCTCTTCGGTGTCCTGTGGCAGGGGAAGTACTACTACGACCGTGTTTTGCCATTTGGGCTCCGCTCTAGCCTGGCGGTATTTGATGCCGTGGCAAACACCATCGAATGGATAATGCACCACGAATTCTCCATTCCTAATTTGCTGCATTTCCTGGACGAATACTTATGCACGACCGCGGGCCAAGCAGTGGCGACGCGGCAGCTGGCTATTCCCCTGCGTGAGTTGTCATACCTCGGAGCTCACACCTGCAAAGGTAGAAGGCCCGTCTCGTATCCTGACATTCATGAGCATCATGGATTGTGAGAAGATGGAAGCCTGACACCTGACGACAATTTGGCTGACATCAAGCGCCTGTTGACTCCAGCGAGCATCAACCTCACCATGTGTAAGCGCAGACTCGAATCTCTTCTGGGGAAACTCTCCTTCGCTGCAGGAGTCATCGTACCCGGCCGGATATTCGTGCGGCGCCTGTAGTCTATTTACAGTCACAACCAGCAGCCTCACTACCGCATCAGTCTGACTACCGAGTGCAAGATAGATATTCAATGGTGGCTAAGGCTCCTGGAATAATGGAACAGAAAGTCATTATTGCTGTTCCCAGATGGGACACCATCTCCAGACTTGGAGCTGTTCACTGATGCCAGCGGCACACTGGGTTGGGGCGCATTCTACAGCGGCCGCTGGCTTCAAGGGACCTGGTTGCTTGTGCAACTCGCTCACAACATTGGGTGGAAGGAGCACTACGGTTTGGTCACAGCTTGCTGTACCTGGGGCAAGGAATGGTGCCAGCTTCGTTTCACAATGCACTGTGACAACAAGGCTGTGGTAGATTGCATCCGCTCCGCCACATTCATGTCACCGCCAGTGAGGACCCTGCTCAGGGAGCTGTTCTTTGTGTGCACCCGCTTCAATTTCACCATCACTGCTGCTCACGTTGCTGGCCAGTCTAACTGCATTGCCGATTTGCTGCCTCGTTTCCACATGGAGGAATTTCGGGGTGTCGCCGCAGCTGCTCAAGCACAATCAGACTGAGCAGTGCTGCCATTCCAGTCGATGTAGTAAGGCCTTCACATACAGGTACCGATTGTCATTGCAAATTTGCTGTGCTGAGAACCTGCGTTGGATTTTATCCATCATGCCTACGTTTATCCACCTCATGCCTTAACCCTTTGCATGCTGGGCCCCTTTTCTCCAATAGGCCGGCTGTCCAGTGCACTGACTCTCTTGGTGAAGTTTGCGCGCACAGGTCCGAAAGAAATTTATTCTCATTTCACTCAACCTTGACGGATTTCATCATCCTGGGCTTGTTGGAAAGTTTAGGACCAAGCGAATACATCATAGTAGCCCTCAGCGACATAGGCACACCAGAGCCACTTCCACCTCCTCTCCAAACTACTCCACCGTGCCTCGGAACGACACAACAACTCAATTTCACGTTCTTGGTCGGCATCTTGACAAAATTCAACCATTTTTCACAATTCAAACTGCATGGCGAAGCTGAGATCCCAGCGCTTCATTTGATGCCTATCAAGCATGCGACGTGCCAAACATAGACACTTAGTCACTTCCACCTCCCTCCAAACTACTCCACCATCAATCAGGACGTCACAACAACTCAATTTCACGTTCTTGTTCGCCATCTTGCCAAATTCAACCGAGTTTCAAGATTCAAACTGCACTGCGAAGCAGAGAGCCCAGCGCTTCATTTGATGCCTATCAAGCATGAGATTTGCCAAAGGGAAATCTCCTAGTACGCTACAAAAAATTGAAAAGTCATGAACCAAAATTTCCCGTTCGCTCTGGGCCGTGATTTCCGTGTTCATCTTGTCACTGCTCAGTGAATCTTTATCCTATCGTGAAAAACGTTATCACCGAAAAGATGAGCTCAAGACCTTTCCAACGGTTTATTGATTGTTGCTATGCGTTTATGTTTCACGGAGTTACGATAGTTTGTACACTTTCACTCACCTTTTGTAGTAGCTCACACCGTCTGAACACTCTCACATCTTTTCTTCTAATTTCTTTCGTCTTCTCTCCCACTTTAGTTTTTTTTTTTCTTCACACCTCACCTTGTATACTCCCCACTATCCTATAACCTATAAGTAGTTTGTTTTCCGTATAGCCTCTATTGTGAGACGATTTTTCCCTGATGATAGTCTCAAGAAAATCGATTAGGAACAACCATTTTAGATACATGTATTCTCATTCATCATTTTGTAATGTCCGCTTCACTTATACTATTAATCGCATTAATAAAGTTACTTGTCAAAGCACTGCAATATAATGCGCGAATTTTCATAGTTTCAGAGCGCATACACCGTAAAGTCGCGGATAAAAGCCGGGTTTGCATACAAGCACATCGCGGATAGAAGCTTGAAAATCGAACGGGTCAAATGCATATAAGCCTGTCCCGCATAGAAGCCTGGCTTCTATGCAAGCGCGGATCGGGTAGGTCAAGAGTGCATGCGCGATGTACGGTGCATAGTAAAACTGTCTCCGGTAGTCAGTGGTAGATGTACGCTTGTCGCGAATACCATTGGTGCATATAAGCATGATTTGCATACAAGCCTGGTTTTCATTATAGCCTGATGGAGAAAGCGGCTTATATGCTTATAAGCCCGGCTATTATCCGCGACTTTACGGTATGCGCTTCTGGCTTGAAAAGGTATAATAACTTGTTCTTAGCTCTCGAGCATTGGTGGTGAACGCTTGCTGGGGTGCCCTGTACTGGTTTTCTGGGAACAGCTTCCTCAACTAGTTGTTTTGCTGCTACTATCTCTGCTTAAAATTGCGTACTATTGGTGGGCTGTGCTCGGATGTGAAATGGCGCAGATCGTGGCTTGAAGAACATTGTTTTGAGTCATGTACATCCAGGATCTCTTGAACACCTTTCATTTTACCCAGTGACGATTGCTTGAATAATGCCTCCTTTCTTGATTGTATCTGTACCCAGGATGCGGTGAACACTTTCCGCAAACATTCAGTTAATCTCTACCCAATAAGGAAGGACGGTCGTTTTCAACCACCCGTATTGGGACATTCTCGGTATTCCTGGCAATCGTAACTGACATTGTAGTTTCCCCAGTACATTCGATCTTAGTACCGGAAAACCCTTTTAGCAGAACTGTTGATTTCTGCAATGTACGCTTATCACCACCACATTTTTGAAATCACTTTTCGTCAAAATTGACACATCGCTGCCTGTGTCTAATTCCATTTCGACAAATAACAATTCATTGTGACCGGTACAAACAGTGGACCATTAGAACCCTTTTCAGTAGACTGAGATATATTGCACACGTGAAACAACGATACACTCTCACCAGTATCATCATCATCATCGTACGTCGTGTCGTCATCCAACTGATGGGTATCTTGTTGGCGTTTCTTCGACTGGCAAACGCGCTCCAGATGTCCCATGCTCTTGAAGAAACGGCACTTCGTCGACTTGTGGGTACACCCGTCCGCCAAGTGACTCTCTGAACCACACCGGTAAAACGTTTTCTTTACACCAGACAAGCCATGACTTGTCGACCTTGCTGGTGTGCGGTTTCGAGTACAAGTGGCAGTAGAGGTACGCCTCGACCTCGAATCTGACGACTTTTACAGCATTTAGAGACGTAGTGTCAGGACGCATCTCTGCAGTAAACTTTGCCGCACTCTTCTCACTCAGAGTAGTCTTACTGATTTTCTGAAATTTGTCGCCATCTCCGTCTGGCTTCGCCAGAATTAATCGTTGCACTGCAACACTCCGCAAACCACTGATGAGCTGGTCCGATAGTGCTCTATCCAAATGGCTCTCACACTTGCAGTCTCAAGCACTGCACTGCAGTCGATGCGAAAAGTCAGTCACTGACTCGGTCGGAAGTTGATTACAGTTCCTCAAAGCGTGCGTCACGCTCGATCGTGATGTTTGAACCTTGTAATGATCCGTCAGTTTTCCCCCGGTCTCCTGATTCTCAAATCACTCGGAGCTTTAGGTAAACAAAGAGTCTACAGTGTGGAGTAAACCGTTTTTCCCAGAAGAGAGATAAGATAAGCTGATAACCGTTTTTCACAACGAGTCTTTTCAGCCGTACTGCTATTCGCCGCCAGAACTTCGATTTCGTTTGCACAAAAGAACAAAAATCCAGTTTCTCTCGCCATTCATCAAAATCTCCGCTGTCAAATAGCTCTATCATGGCCTTTGCCATGGCAATGAAAACAATTCGTAACTATCACGACTGTAGTACCAGAACGACTCCATTAATATTACTTGTAATATCTTTGTCGCCATTGTTGTGTCTACGCTCACACAAAGTACTCTTCAAGTTCACCAAGAGGAAAGACCATGTTTTTCTTACGCATGCGCATTAGGCTGTCGAAATGCCTACGTCACACTGCCTGAAAACTCGTACTTACACGTAGTTACAAGGCCAAGTGGTGACAAACAAAAGTCGCGTTACCTGCACTTGTCGTGTTTCCGATGGTCACGGCATCACTTTGACAGGGGCGCGCTGGTGCAAGATCGCGACTTCAAATTTTGTTTTACTAAGAATTTTCTCATTCGCTCTCTAGCCATCATGCAGTGTTTTCCTGCTGAGTGTTCACCAGCACCTGAGAGATAGGAGTTCTGGTTTTCGCTTGCCGCTGGACAAGGAAACGAACCCAGAGTTGGTAGGTCTCAGAACTAAAAGAAATCAGCAATCGCTGCGATAGAAGTAACGGAGACACCCATCATTGCTTCTTGGCCGGCGACTACATGTAAAGCCGGATGACAGTACAGGCACAGCAGTGGCCAAGCAAAAATTCAGCTACAGCTTCTCCTTCTTGCTAAAGCGAAAACTACAAGCTCGGCGACAAGTAGCAGTTAATTTGAGAAAAAAATCTCATTTGCGCGCTCCTCGGTCAAAAATGATGCTGTAGCTGTGTTCATTGAATGCTGCAGGCACTGGAAACACGAAAAGTGCCGGTTTCGCGACTTTCGTTTGTCACCACTTGGCACAGTAACTATGCGTTGTCAAGAAGCTGTGATGTCAGACTTCGACGGCCTATATGACATGTGAACATGTAGTCATCATATAATAACTACACTACATAGCAGGAGCACTACGTGTTGGTCACAGCTTGCTGCCGCTGGGGCAAGGAATGGTGCCAGCTTCGTGTCACAATGCACTGTGACAATAAGGTTGGGGTAAATTGCATCCGTTCCGCCACATTCATGTCACCGCCAGTGATGACCCTTCTCAGAACCTGCATTGGATTTTATCCATCTGCATGCCTACATTTATCGACCTTCATCCACCTTCATCATTTTGCGAGACCTGTGGAAATACGTCCAGTGAGAAGGCAGATTTTGCCTGTGCTTCTGGTGAAGTAATATAAAGCTAAACAAAAAAACAAACAAACTGAGGGTACGCAAACAGTTCAGCAGTGCAATGTGTGGCAGCAGCCGTGATAACAAACATGTATGTGGTACATGCCTAAGCCAGGTAGCTATATCGTGAACCTTGCGACACACCTGCTTCGCGTCATCTGACTCAACGATATTTAGCTGGCTATCGGTATTCGGGCTATGCGCCAGCCGGATTGTTCGGGGGTGGGGGTGGGATGGAAGATATCAGTAAACAAACTTGAAATATCTACGAACGCCCCTCGCAAGATACATTCTTGCACAGCCTTGAGCACAGCTGGTGCAGGTGGCTGAACGGGCGGGTTGCAAGAGCCTGGGCCTTGGGCTGGCGTAGCGGCGGCAGCAGTTGCACTGCCTTGGCCTTGCGTGATGTGCAACATATAGTACTCTCAGCAATAGGGGCCGAAAAAGCCGACTGTACCTCGTCCCATACGAGAGCGCGGAGGTCCATTGAGCCCGCGTCACCTGACCTGGTCGAGGAGACATTTGTTCCGGTCGGGCCCCTGGGCTCGCGAGCAGTGTCCGCACTGTCATGTTGCTGGTTTTCGAGGCCAGAGCAGACCTCACTACCATGGGATAGCTATGACAGCTAACGGTCTTGTAAAAATAATAAATACTTTTATTTCCTTTTGGGTTCAAGCCGCACTGGTAAAGCTCGCCGCGGAGGGCTTGGCAAGTCATTGCCTTCACAGTGTCTACAGTTAGGTCAGATATGCTGAAGAAATACAGTGTCGAGGTGACAGCAATGTTACGAAAGGAAAAGGAAAACTAAAAAGAAACACTGCTGAAGCACGATCTGTTGTCTGCAGGAACACAATGGGGCAAGCAAGATATGTTTTCTTTTCAGGAAAACAGGCTGGGTTTCATTTGTAATTACGCAGCAAAGCAAAGCGCATAACGTCAGTCTTGATTGCAGTACAAAGCTAACGAGTACTAGCACAGATTTAATGTTGTCACCCTATATTCTCAATTTATTCCCGTAGCTATGCAAAAGACGTTACTTCAGTAACGTCTGGCGCTAGCCAGGGTCCACACAGCTTTAATTCCCTTTTTGTGTGTTTGTGCCGTCGGCATGCCTGGCGCTATCCCGTGCCTATCCCGTACCGTACCATCAAAGACAGCTGGCCACAATATTCAAACAGGGCTATCAAATCCAAGATCGTAATGTGAATCAACTTGGAAGAATGAGTAGGTATGCGCAGTGTATCGGGGGGAATGCATGCAGGGCGATTGTGCAGTTTCGAATCCCAGGTCTGGTTCTTTAAAAAAATAGGGGAAATGAAAAATGTATAACATCCCTATGCTTTTTTTGCCTAGGTCATCAAGGTGGTAGACGGTGTCGTATTACCCTCGAATGCAAAGAGAAAGTTTATTTCTTTCGCTCAGGGTCCTACCGTATGCCTTTTGGCCTAGCTCATCACGCATGCTATTCGAACAGATGGAACGTTTTGCAGTACAATGATGTAGCCGATCAATTCGTCGTGGTATGGTTGAGAATTGTAGCCGTCATGGTGGACGTAAAACACTATTTACATACACAAGCTCGGGGAGCAAAAGTCTCTCTGTCCCATACGCTGCCACATACCAACTAAATACAAAAACATGCACTTTACACGAGCTGACTTGCACGCGTGGCCCTTTTCACGAACCCAGAAAAAAGGATTCGTCTATTATAACGCATGTGTGAAGTCACTAGATTACACCCGCACCAGAGATGAAAGGCGATCGAGCTGTCGAGGAAGAAGCCTAGAAGTGCAAACAGAAAAGATACCTGGCGCTATCCCGTGCCTGTCCCGTACCGTTTCATCAAATGGGGCGTCACAGGGCGGCTGTGAGTTGGGGGTGTCCCCTGAGAAAAAATAAGGATTTTTCGGCTAACAGGGCACGTTTTAGTACTCTACAGCCGCAAAGGAGGGTTCCCCTAGCACTTATTCGACAACCCCACTGCAGCTCAAAAAACATACTTCTCATGTATTTTTGGTATTTTCTGTACAGTCAACTTCGCTTATAACGACACTCGGCGGGGCATCAAAAATGTGTCCTTATTCGCGAAGTGTCGTTATACCCGAAGTCTCAATATATGTACTACAGTGGGATGGGACTTTGCTCTGGGCATGGAAATTCTGTCGTTATTCGCAAAATGTCGTTATATCCGCAGTCGTTATTAGCGAAGTTGACTGTACATTGTAGGTAGCCAAGCAAGGCAAAAGGAACCCATTGCCCTCGAAAAAATCGCAAAATCCGAAGTACAAGCGTGCTGCTCATTCTAGCACCAGCCGCTGTGCAAAAACGTATGTTATGTTCTGCAAAAGTCCGCAGCGTCACATGCACTATGTACACGGCCGGCCTGGACAGTCGCAAATATTTTGGTTGTTTTAGAGAGAGAAGAAGATCCTTTTTTATTCGGTGGGATTGAAAGGTCTGCCAGTGGACCGGAGAGCTACAACACTGGAAGCAGAAGAAAGGGCTTGCGGAATCTTCTCTGTCTTCGTGGCAACAGGACTTTAGTTTGCGAGAGACTTTCGTCCTGTCGTCGCGGACGCAATTCTTGCTGCTGCTACCAAAAAACTCGGAGAACGAAACGATCGTAAATCGTTGGGTTAAGCGGGTCGTGTCGGTGAACAGCTGCAGAATATTTTGCCGCCGTGGAGCAGCAGTCCAAACACTTTTCTAGTTCGGAGAATGAAGCGTTTCCCTTTTTCATTGACAAGCGCGGCTTTCGCGGGTGTAATGCATTTTCGCATCAGCTTGCAGTAGATTGCCAGGAGCCAGAGGTGCTAGGTAGGTGTCGTTGTGGAAAGAATATAATTATGTTGTAGCTGACAAGTGACATACATGTAGTGTCTCTTGACCGTGCTGATCGCCATTTTAACACGGTAGATCTTGAAAATTGTTAGTTCTGGACCCAGTGATCGCCGCCAGCTCAGCTCTGTTTCTGTCAAGTTTTCAGTGAATGCGTTCGTGAGGAATCCATCGTCTGGTTGGTCCTACCCATGACTCCAACCGCCTATCGTAATGGATAGCCGCCTGGAGTCTTGGGCAATAACTAACTGCTAGTGCTAGGCATCAAGTCTGTATGCTCCTCCTTGCAATGAAAGTAATTTGTTGCGATGTTTTGTACAAGTCCGAAGATCCTTGAATTTTCATTGCTTTTTTCGATGAATTGGACGGACTATCCTGGACGAAAAGTGGTACGACCATGGTCGTAGTGGTCGTGGCGTGTGTGACGCCCTTGGTCAAAGACAGCTGGCCACAATATTCAAAGAGGGCTTTCAAATGCAAGATCATAACGTGAAGCAACTTGGAAGAATGAGTATGTAAGCGAAGTGTATCGGGGTAATGCACACCGGACGATAATGCGGGTTCGAATCCTTGGTTATGTCTTGAAAAAAAAAACAAAAAAAACATAACATCTCCATACACAACATCTATACATAACATCTCTATGCTTTTTTGCCTAGGTCAGCAAGGTGGTAGATGGTGTCGTATTACCCTCGAATGCAAAGAGAAAGTTTATATAACCCAATAAATTCTGCAATCACTTTTGCCTTACTCATATTCAAACTGATTGAAACGTTTGTGCAAAACAATGATGTAACCAATCAATGGAAAAAAACATTTCCATCAGTTCCAATAACATGAATGATGAGCTAGGCAAAAAAAGCATAGTATATGGCCCTGAGCTTCCTAGCTCTCTCGTTTATAATTCTTTTTTCAAACGGGTCCAAGTAACCCGCCTCATCCCCCCCCCCCCCCCCCCCGCAGCCCCCCCCCCAACACAGCCCCCCGTCAGTTTCGCTGATCTGCCTGAACCGGCACTGGCGCTGATACTGCTCAAAGCCCATAACCAACTTAATTGAAGACCAACCCATCTCAGATGCTAAGTACAGTAAAACCTGTAATTAAAGACCACCGTGACTAGCGACCAGCCTGGTACTAAAGACCACTTTGCCAGGCACGGAAGGTCTCACATCCATACATGGTTGGGTTGTGCAAACCTGTAACTAAGGACCACCTGCCACTAAAGACCACTTTCTCTGGCCCCAAGGGGTGGTTGTTAGTCACAGGTTTCACTGTAGAAGGCATCAATTCCCTATGAATTCTTCATCCATAAGGATGCGGAACTCTCTGCCAGTGCCGGTGTTGCCTTTACTAACTAACGGAGCATCTCATAAGTTCGCATTTTATTTGCAAACGTAACGCATTTCGAATAGACTTTACCCCCCCCCCCCCCCCTTTACCTCCCCCCCCCCTTTATTCGAAGGTCTTATCGCACATTTTCTGTGTAGATCTACTGTACCTGTGTCCATGCCTCATGCTATGGTATGTACATGTGTACAGCATTGGGTATGTACATGGATATGAATGTTTTGCTAGTGAAGTACTGTAGTGCATCCAGTAGTTACATTCATTACTGAAAAACAATCTTCAGATATCTTCAGATATGACGTTAGACGTCCGTGATGATTTGTTGGCTTTCACTTGGCGTCTACTTTTCACCTATCTTTGTCACTACCTCAGTACCATTTGTGACGTGTAAGCTAGCGCAACCTATTCCTGTGTACGTCTCCTTCTCAGTGTGAATGATTTAGCACTTGTGATAGTTGTGTCTGGTAGGGTTCAGAACACCTCCATTCTGCACTATTCCCTTTTGTGTTGATATGTCACATATGTGAGTTAGTTGAGTGTTTACACCTCAGTGCGCCAATATCTTTTCTATAAAATAGCATTATTCAGCTAAACCCTTTCATTCAACAACTGCTTCTCCTCTGATGAGTTCCCCGTTATTATCTCTATGGAACGAAACAAGACTTGTCAGGAGTACTACTACTTGCTTTCGTGGAGTGTGGCTGATGAACAGTTCGTGCTGCAAGCGTCGTGCGGTCTCGTCCGGTCAAATGAACAACCTATTACTATTCATTACTGAGTACAAGAACAATCAATGACGTGTAGTCATCAATGGTCCTGTACACACACATAAACGTACATGTAGTTCCTCAAATTCCCCCTCCATAACAGCTGTGCATGTACAGTGTACAATGTCAATGTACTGCTGTATAACAAGCTGGCCAGGTACACCGTTTGAACAGGCTGGTGTGACATTTGACACCTCTGAGTAGCCTGCATGCATGCATACAGTGCAAGGGTTAGCTGATCTGCAAAGACAGGTAGATCCACACCTAAACCATGTAAAAACAGTTATCTGAAGTGATCTAGCACATGCACAGCACAGTGTTGTACACTTCCAGAAAATGTGCGAACTGTCATTTTTCTATTCGAAAAGGGTGCTACCCCCCCCCCCCCCAACCCCGTTTCGAAATGCCTTACGTTTAGAAAACAAATGCGAACTTATGAGATATGTGTGTGTTTGTGTATGTATATGTGTGTGTGTGTGTATGTATGTGTGTGTATGAATCTGCATGTGTATGCATGTATGTGTTTGTTTGTGTGTTGTGTGTACATGGTTTGTATTCATTAACGATGCTACTTCCAGTGGGGTGGGACACCATTCCACTTAGCAGCATCCGGAGGTCATGTGTCCGTACTAGAATGTCTGTTGAATGCTGGACATCCTTTCGAAGCGAAAGATTCGGTAAGTCAGGATATCCCTGGTGCATGCTTGTTTGTGTAGGAGCAGAAAAGAAGGATTACCGTACTTTCGCGATTAGAGCCCTCTCTTGAATAGTGCTCTATGTTTAAGAGTGCCCCAGTCTCTATGAGCATGTGAGAAAAAAATATAGCCCTCCCTTGGATTGTGCCCCCCCCCCCCCCCCTCTCCCCCCCCCCCCCCCCGGCTACCAAGCGCATGTGCACGTTTTGTTTTCCAAGCCATGTGATAAGGGTCGTACCGACGTAATGTCCTGACACTTCCCGGACTTGCCATTTTGCCTCACATGTCGCTGAAAGGCAACATTTTTTAAATTCTCGACCGAACGATATGAACGAACAAAATTTCCCTGGAAACTGCACACAAGCCTTGCACGTAACCACATTAAGGACTATAACTGATCTCAGAAAATGCGAAATCGGCATTCTTGCACATACTTCTCCCACGATAAGTTGAATAACTCCACTAATAACTTGTAGGTCGATTTTCACTATCTCGGACTTTCTGTTAGGCTCTATCCATAAGTAATACATTTCCTGTAGAGGCTGAGTGTAAGGGGTGTAGGAGGTTGCGTGTTTTGAGGCTCCCGTTTTTCCGTAGTTTTTAGGTAGCTTTTGGGGACTAACCCCAACAGCCTGGGTGGGATGGCTAGCCCAGATCACACTGAGCAGCTGGTGAGCGCCGAACAGGTCCATACACAGCTTCGCTCATTGCCTGGCATCAAACACAATGTTGTAGAAGTGCTGAGAACTCTAGCTCGTCTTGAAAGCCAACTTCAGGACCAGGAGAAACGATATCAACGAAGGATTAGTGGATTGAGCTCCGAACTTTCCCTGCTGAGAGAGGACCTGTCCGACACTCGCCTGTGCCAAAATTTGGACATCGGCAATGTTACGTGTGCGTCTTGTTAATCAAAGACCTCCGCCATTGCAGACCTAGAGAGAGAGAGCAAGAAACAACCAGCCAGAAGCAGCGCCGAAATGGAAAAAAACGTAGTACAGGCACAGAAAGTCGTTCACAGTCCGCCGTACCTGTGAAGAGTTCACGACCCATTGATCCCGAGATGGACCTGACTAGCAGTATCAGATCCGACGTTGACAGCTCAAGCAACAAGCCGTCCAACTCCCGTACACATGGTGCACCCGGACCCAGCTCGGAGTTGACCCCGCCACGTGTGGATCGCTTGCCGAAATTTGAAGAGATGAGTGAGGATTCGGACGCCACATGGCGACTCATCACCTCCACCAAACCCACAGCGAAAAAGAGAGTCCTGTTTGTCGGAAATCTGATGCATGCAATTACTGCAGACCAGCTGAAGGAGTTCATCGCAGCAAGAGCAGCTGAGGCTGACTACAATGTCCAAGTGTTTGACGTAAAAATATTTCAAAAAGAAAAATCCTCCACTGCGAGTATTGTTGCCAGTGCAGCGGACGAATCGTTTCTCAGCAACAAGCGCTTCTGGCCAAGGCCTGTGTACACAAGAGAGTGGAACTTCGATAAGTACACCCAGTCTGATGCCAGTGGAGATCAACAAACAGCGCAGAGCAGCACCACGACCACCAACAGCAGCAGCAGCCGCACGGACGACAGTAAGAGCGGATACAGCGTGGATTGCGATATCCTAGATGACACCTGTGGAGTACCGGCCCGGACTCCAGGCCAGAAATCACGGGGCTATCAGCGTGACTCGCCGCCCGAGACGCAAGCTGCGAAGTTTAGTGTCACCGTTGGCAACGCATTTGCATCTCTAAGTTAGGATGTGGATAATATATCTGTGCAATGACTGGAAGAAGATTAGGCAACGACCCTGCTGCTCATGAACTGAATATCCGGTCCATCAAAATCAGAAGCCTGCGCCACAAACTGCGTGATGTTCTGGATCTTGCTGAAGGAACAAAATCTTACATACTTGTAATTTGCGAAACATGGCTGGACTCATCCGTCACTCCTGGCGATCTCCACCTCCCAGGCTATAACTTAGAAAGGCTTGATCGCAGCGGAAATGTTGGTGGTGGTGTATGCATCTATTGGAAAGCTAAACTCAACTGCCAACCCAGGCCTGATCTCGTTTCTCCAGGCATAGAATGCTGTTGGATTGAAGTGAAAAACCAGCCATCAGCCATGCCTGATTGGGAGCTTATACCGGCCACCAGGGTGCACTGTTTCATATCGGGACTCCTTTGAAGCCCTGCTGAGTAAAGCCTGCAGCCCAACGACGCAGACAATACTTTGTGGAGACTTTAATGTTGACACCAGTCGCAATTGCAGTAATCATATGCAGCTGGCTGATATTGCTACAAGTTATGGACTGCAGCAGCATGTACGCAGCCCCACTCGTATTGGACTAAGAGGACCACCAACTACAATTGACTTAGTATATAGCACAATGGGATGTGTTTCTCCTGCTACGACTCATGCTATCTCCTTCAGCGACCACCATGCTGTAACAACCCCTTTCAACATGGTTCCAATTCGAATTCCTTCTGCAGCTCCTGCACAGACACGGAACATCAGACGTATCAATATGGACCTGTTTCGGCAAGATATCCAGTGTGCCAACCTGTGCTCCATGAAGGGAACCTGTACCGAAATGTGGACCCAGTGGCACGAGTGTCTCATGTCACTCGTAGATCAACATGCACCACTCCGGCCTCGGAAGCACCGTGCCCACAATGTCGCACCATGGTATACCCCGGAGCTCGCAGCGCTTGTACGCAGGCGCAACAAACTGCATCGTAAGTGGCTGAGAACCAGACTTGATGTGGACTACCGCAGCTTCCAGCAGAGCAGACGGGAGGTTTTCCCGCTGTTGCAAACCACCAGTTCTCAATTGGGAAAGGCCTTCGCGCTTATGGCATTGTATTCGTCGCAATGTTGTCTTTCGACTCCGCCGTACCGCTGATGTTGCTGCATGGCATACGCTATATGCGCTGTGTGTGTTTTGCTGTATACGCTGTTATGTCCAGTTTTATATCCATATGTTTTTGCATGTACGCTGTTTTTGCATGCTATAAATAGCTGGTGTTAGTAGTGTTCATTGTTAATTATTCGATGAAGTGAAATATACTGTCTAAAGGAAAAGAGTTGTCCTCGTGCCGTGTGGTCGTACGATCCTGACAATTTAGAGAATCTTAGAGGCTTCACAACAGGCTGTGTGGAACATGCTAGTCTGTGTAGCGAAGCCATGAAAGACTTGAAGAGGAACAAGCGCTCCATAGCGATTGTGTGAATAGACCTAAAGAACGCATTCGGATCAGTAAAGCACAATTTAATTCAAGCGGCATTGCATCGGTACCATATCCCACTGAAAATCAGAAGACTTGTATTTTCTTACTACGAGCATCTCAGTGCTTTCGTCCAAAAGCCCCAGACCCGGACGTTCCGGTACAGTATAGGTGTGTTACAGGGATGCCCTCTGTCCCCTAAACTGTTCAATATCACCTTCCAAGTCCTCCTCGATGCCCTCCAGGAAAACCCCTACAGGCACTTTCATACAAATTCAAGCAGACAGATATCACTGCTTCTAACACTGGTTTCGCAGATGCTTTAGCTGATTTTAGTAACAGAACCCATGGCGCACAAAATAAACTAGATGTTGTTGACAAGTTTTTGTCCTGGTCGCAAATGGAAGCTGCCCCACATAAATGCAGGACCTACGCGGCAAAACTAATTAACAACAAGTACACCTGTTTCGACCCCAGCCTTACATTTTCCAGCAAGGATGTACTGCCGCTTAATGGTGAGCAATTCAAATTTCTGGGGAGAAATTTGACGGACAAAGTGAAAGATCTCGAAATTTGACGGACAACACACAGACAACGCAAAGATCTCGTTGACCTTACTAGATGCCTCTTAAAACTGGTGCATGAAACTTACCTTGTCGGTCACCAGAAACTCTGGCTCTATGAACATCTGATCATCCCGAAAATATCATGGCACCTTAAGATACTTGACCTGTGTCACAGTTTTGCCAAAATGATTCATCACATCAGCCTCTCCTTTATTGAAAAGTGGGCAGGCCTACCCAAGGCTGCAAACACCGCCATCCTCTTCACCGGAAATCGAGAACGGCCAGGCCTCTGGCTCACGTGTATCACAACACTATGGAAACAGCAGCAAACTATTAAATGGCACATTATCAAGCACAGCAAAGACCACAACATCGCTCAACTGTATTGCCATCACAGAAAACAAGAACAAACGTTCACCCGTAAGTTCTCGCCGGTTGTGGAAGTGGAATGTGCCGAAACGGCCGTATCGGACACGCCTGCTCCACGACCGCCCAGAGCCGGACTGGGTTTCGTGACACCAAAAGCACCCGTGGTAAAACCAAGAAAACAAATCCTCAATACAATCAGAGAAGGCGACTGCCAGGAGCAGGTCCGGCACCTAAAGGGCCTACAAATGCAAGAGGCCTGGACCAAATGGGCAGACACAATGTTCGAGAACATGACATGGCGGAAACTCTTATACGAGGGCTATGGAAAGACGATATCGTTCCAAATGAACGCGATACTTTATACTCTGCATTTGCCTGACAATCTGAGACGATGAGGCTACTCTGTTGTGGACCAGTATTGCCCTCTTTGTCAGCGGACATCAACACTGAGGCACATTCTCACCGCCTGCCCTTCCTCACTCCATCAGGTACACGTGGCGCCATGACAACGTCCACAAGCAAATCAGTAAATTCATGACAGAAGTAGTATCAGCAAAGCAAAAGTCGTCAAATACCGAGCAAACTACCACTACAGTCCATTCAGAAAACGATGGATTTCTAGGTTTTGGGCATAAATGGGTCAAACGTTGGAGTTTTTTTTAGAATTTTCTCTGAAATCCTCTATGGAATCCCCTTCCAATTATGTTTCTGAAGTCGATTTCTTCAAAAAGCAAGCCATAGTGAGAATAGGATTTCGGCCAGGTTTTGCCCCAAGAGCACTAAATAATAATAATAATAATAATAATAATAATACCACAGCACGCGTACAAAGGCCAAAGAACAATGCATGAGAATACACTGAAATTAAGCCCAGTCCGCTTCTGTCTCCAGTCAACAAAAAACTCATCCATAAACAATGTCTGATCTCCATTTCGACTTGTCTGCAGCAAATGCTCGTGCTCCTTCTAGGTCGCTGGCATTCTTCAAAGGAATGTCGTGCCCTGCCAGGTCCTTCATGATGGTGGTAGGGAGAGTAGCCGCGGGACGGCCCCTTCGTCCACGTGACCCCGCTTGAAAATAGCAGGACATCGCAAGGCAAGGGGGTGACTGCTCACTCATCCTCAGCACATGGCCAGTGAGGCTACGGCATCGCTTGGCAACAAGCTCCGACAGTGGCTGCGAGTCACATCTGGAATACAGATCATCATTCGTAATTCTGTCTGGATATCGCACTCCCACCAGGTTTCTGAGCTGTCGGCGGCGAAAACAGTCCAGTCGCTGAAAGACTGCCTGGGTTACTCCCCAAGTCTCACAGTTGTGAAGGAGGACAGGCAGCACAAGCGAGCTGTACAGCTTGAGCCTGGACCTTTCTGACACATGCTTGCGCCGCAGCCAGAGGCTGAACATACTACCGTATGCCTGGGATGCCAGCGAAATCCGCCTGTCGATATCCTCAGCGCCCCCCATAAGAGAGCCAAGCTGCCTGATGCTCCACCACGTGCAACTCCATTTCCCAAGAGCACTGAATTGGGAAAATCCATCAAAATCCAGGCCGATTGACCCTGCCTACAACAGTGCATTGTACGGTTCGAACCCCAGTTCAGGTACCCTTTTTGGACCATTTTCAAATTTCAAATTTCACAACACTGCACTGTGTATGATAAAATCTTGAAAAATCGCCTAATACGGGAGCTCGCCAGAGCCAGGGCCCATCTTTTTGTGAATGGACTGTAACGGCACATACATTACCTTCTTTAAACCAGGTCAAAACATCCCCCGTGGCTAGTTGCCTCAGCGGAAAGGTCTGAGCGATGTTTTTTGTCGGGATCACATGATTGGCGGCTTCTTTCAGATCTGGACGAGAGGCTAGTATTCCCACACTTTATTTCACCTA